>NC_134355.1:529540569-529578069 GCF_048569485.1 Anomaloglossus baeobatrachus | reverse complement strand
ATCACCGGGACTCCTTCTGCCTTGATCTTCCTGATTACTCGTGGCAGCAGGGGCAGAAGCGAAAAAACATGTAAATTGGATGGAAACGACTTCAGGAGACTAGAGCATCCGCGCCAATGGACTGTGGGTCACGTGACCTGGCTAACAACGCAGGTACCTTTGCGTTCAACCTTGAGGCCATTAGATTATTATTATTTATTATTTATTTGTAGAGCACCATTAATTCCACGTCTGGTGTACTCCAGTGAGTGCAGATGTGTGGGAACACTTCTGGGTGGAGAAACCACTCTTCGGCGGCCAGGCCTTGGCGACTTAGAAGGTCCGCCACCCAGTTCTCTACTCCCGGTATGTGTAACGCTGAAAACACAGACCCACGTCGATTCGGTCCAGGTGAGGATCCTGAGGACCTAGAGATAAGCTGTCTTGCTGCTGGTACCTCCCTGCTGATTGACATAGGCCACAGCTGTTGCATTGTCCAATTGGACCCGAATCAAACGACCTGCTAGCAGAAAAGGGGAATGACCTGAGCGCGAGAAGATCGCGCTGATTTTCAGGATGATTTCTGGGAAGGGAAGACTCCTGGGGTGTCCAACGTCCCGAAGCAGTGTGGAGCCAGAACGCTGCTCCCCAGACTAAGAGGCTGGCATCCGTGGTCAGGAGTAGCCAGTCCACTTGGGGGAGAAAAACTGCTTCTCGATATGGAAGAGGACTGAAGCCACCAGTAAAGCGCATACCTGACTGAAGGTGTCAGGTGAAAAGTTCGTCCAAGGAAAAGGGGCTCTTGTCCCAGGCAGCTAGAAGCGCAAGCTACAGTGGGCGGTGGTGTGGCTAAGCAAGCAGCACTGCCTCTATAGCCGCCACTATCGTACCTAGCACTCTCATACTGAATCGTATGAAGTGACAGGAGTACGTAGAGGGCAGTGTACCGCTTGTTGTAGAGTGGTCGCCTAGACTTGAGGGAGAAATATCAAGCCCCGAAGAGTGTCCTGGGACATGCCCAGGGAGGTGATTGATTTTGACGCGACCGGGGATGATTTGACTGGAGTCAGAAGCCCCCCTAAGCGGGATAGGGTGCCCACAGAGATCTTTACGCTGGTTGAGCCCTTCATGAGGAGGTCATCCAAGCAAGGCAGAACAGCCACTGTCCTGGCGTGAAGGGCACTCATGGCAGCCGCCATGACCTTAGTTAAGACCCTTGGTGCTGTGGCAGAGCCGAGGGTAGGGCCACAAATGAAAAAAAAGAAGTCCTGAACCGCGAAGCGGAGAAACTTTGGTGAGCTGGAGCGATGGGTATGTGCAGGTACGCGTCCCTGATAGCTAGGGAAGCAAGGTATTCTCCTTCGACCATAAAGGTAATAATGGACCCTAGGAAGTCCATTCTGAATATCCTTCCGTGCACGTTTGCTCAGGTGTTAGAGGTCCAGGATGGGACGAACTGACCCGTCTTTCTTTGGCGACCACGATAGGTATAGCCTTGAACCTCTCGCCGTCCGGAACAGGTACCATCACCCCCACCGTTTGGAGGGAGTGGATTGCAGTGGAGAAGGCCTCGTGGTGTTTTGGAGCGTTTGGGGGGGTTTGAAAGAAAAGACTGACCAGGGGATCGGGTCCAGAATTCAATGTGATAACCGGAAGACACAAGGTATCACACCCATTTGTGGTCTGAGGCGGCGGCCCAGATGGAGAAGGACGAGACTTCTCGGTCTTTGTCTAGACTGCCAGGACTCGGTGGACTCGGGGAGGGCTGAGAAGGTCGGGCCCTGCGTGTCTAGTAAAAAACATCCTGGTCTAGAGTTGGGGGAGAGAGGTACTCTTTTCCTCCCGTGGCATCAGAAAAAAAAAAAAATAAAGAGCCTGTCCAGACGATCGGCAAACCATCGGTCTGGAAAGGAGTACTGTGAGAGGCTTCTTAGAGACAGAGTCCACTCTCCATTATCGGAACCAGAGGGCCTTACGGATGGCTATGGTATTTGAGGCGGCAATAACTGGGCAGGTAGAAGCGCCGAGGGAGGCCTGCATGAGGTACTCCGCCGCCGCAGCAATGTGAACAGTTACATCTGTGAGGGTCTGAGGAAAACTGGTAGTCCTGGTGCCTGTGCGACCCACACGGAAGGGGAGAGGGACCCGCGGCCTCGAGGCAGAGCGATCGAGCTGCTCCACTTGTCTGTCTGTCGGGTCCTTGAAGGAGGATCCATCAAGTAAAAGACAGGAGGGTCCTTCAGGCAGGCAGAAGCTGGGTGAGGGTCCACCGAGGCCAGATCGGCCCAGTCCTTAGAGACAGCTAAGCCAAAGGGGTACCGGGACTCCATGAGTTTACAGATACTGAAGCGGCGTCAAAAAGCTCTTCTTTTTTTTTTTTAAGTTTCTTCACAGGAGACTGCAGGGTCCGTAGTAGTGGATGGGAGATCTTTCACATGCAGAGTTTTGGTAGATTGCTGCAATAAGGGAGTCCATCGCAGCTTGATCGCTCGGGGAGGTTGAAACCAAGGAATCATCCCGGTACAAACATCATTCCCTTTCCTCCGGCTCCTCAGAGACCGCGGAACATGTGGGAGAACCCCATCTGTGAACCCCAGAGGGAGACCCATGGGGGTCATGCCCTTTGTCTGATCTGCAACCGGTGAAGCAGAGGGCTGATTCTTATCAGAAGGACCCTCTATAAAGGTGTCATCAGGCTGCGTTCTGTCCAGGGGCCCCGAGGGGTGTAGGACAATGTTGCATAGCCAGCACCAGGTTCTGGGAACTGTGCCATTCTGGGGGACTGGGAGCCGTACGCTCTGGGCTGGCAGCGGTTGCTGTGGTGGTGGCGGGAGGGGGGCTACAAAGGCACCGGACTCACAGAAGGAAGAGGTGCTATCATCCCCTAGTAGCTCAGCGTGGCAGGATACAGTAATAGTCTTATAGTTGTTGCTGTAGTTGTGCAGGGCATAAAACATGTGACTGCAGCCCCTGGCTGATGAGCCACAAACTCTGATTGTAATGAGGGAGCAATACTCTGCAGAGTTAATATGTAGGTGAGGCTATAACTCATCCAGATCCCTGATGACCCTTTCCCCCTCCTGCGTCACAGTTCCTGTGGGAAGGAGGAAGCCAGCTCTGAGAGACGCCCACAGGCTCTGATCACAACAAGAGGGAGCAATGCTCTGCAGCAGTGCTCTGCAGATCCTGTGTGAGGAGGGTTACGCGCGCTTTCGTGAGGGAGCGTGGCTTATCGAGTGTCGTAGCAGGCAGGGCTTAGCTCTGACAAGAAGGCATGAGAAAATATAAAACAAAAAAATGGTGGGAAGGGACTCCCTTTCCCCCCTCCAGCCCTGTACAACAATGGTGGACAGAAAAACCTCTATAAGGCTATGTTCACACTAGAAAAATGATTTTTCTTAAAAAATTTCTTAAGAAATTTCTTAAGAGTGAAGGATTAGTGCACCTGCGTTAAAAAACGCACCAAAAACGCACCTGCGTTTTTACCGCGTTTTCGGTGCGTTTTTGGTGCGTATTTACCGCTGGTTGCTCCCTGCGTTATTGTGCCAATTATCTATGACAAATAACGCAGTTAGCTGCAGAAAAGAAGTGACATGCTCATTCTTTTTCTTAAGAAAATCTACTGAAAGAATTTTCTTAAGAAAAAAACGCAGTGTGCGCACAGCTAATTTTTTTTGCCATAGGTTTTGCTGGGGAATGTCTGCAGAAAGGTTACAAGAATTTCTCAAGAAATTTCTGCAGCAAAAATGGACCCAAAACGCAGGTAAAAAACGCAGTGTGTGAACATAGCCTAAGTGTACCGCAGGTGCACTTAGTCCAGGGAGTTGTCCCCTCCCCCCCGCCACAGGTGGAATGCTCTGCAGGTGTCTGCAATCACAGCCCATGTGCATCCAGTCAGTGTGACCTTTTCTCCAGTTTCCTGTCAGGTAGCCAGTGTGCAGATTCTGACGCCTGCTGTGCCCGGTCACAGAACGTGTATCAACTCAGAGCCTGCCAGAGGGACTGAGGAATGCTCTGGAAAAATCGGAATCATCTCACCTCAACTCCTATGGAGATGGCAGTCTGGTCACGCTGGTGCGGAGCGAATATCGACTCAGAGCCTGCAAGAGGACCGAGGAAGTTTTTCATCTGCTCTGGGCTCTGGAAAATCAGTGCCATGAGACCTGTCGTCCAGTGAGTAACAGCCCAGGATCCAGCGTCGCAGGAGGTGATACGGGGAGGCAACACTCCGCGTTCCCGCCTGTTGATGGTTTTGGGAAATCGGTCCCCGAAGGAACCGTCGCCCTCTAAAAACAAAAAATTCTTGCTGCAGTAGTCTGCAGAGATGTGCCTCCTATAGACACTAAGCTAAAACTGAGGTTGCCTGGCCCGGCCAGGGGGTGTATACTGCACGGGAGGAGCTATGCTTTTGCATCTACTTAGTGTCCTCCTATGGATAGGCAGCATAACACCCATGGTCCTGTGTCCCCCAATGAGACGTCAGAGAAAGTTACATTTTAAAACTAGGGTTTTTTTTGTCAGTATCTTGGTAACCCTATTTCCTAAAATCTAAATGGCAAGCACAGTTTGGCAGATGTAACTAATCCGGTCTAATTTTTAGACAGCGTAAGGTAAGATGAGGTGATCTCAACATGCCGCAGATCTACAGTAGCTCATGCTGTATCATGCATTTGTTTAACCCCTTCACAACATCAACATTACATGTACGGCGCAAGTTGGAAACAGGTGTATGGGGTGAGCCCGCCCAATATTCGGCAAGTAATGGCTGTATATACAGGCAGGACCTGCTTATAACAATCATGAATAGAGAGAAGTTTTGCCCGCGATTGTTAACCTGTTAAATCCCGCTGTCAGAGTTTAACAGCTCAGTAATTGACAGACCGCTGTATCTCATCTTCTTAGACTCTCTAATAACAGGGTTGGTGCCTCAGGATTGGAGGATTGTTGATCTGGTACCGATATTTAAGAAAGGTAAGAGGGTGGATCCAGGCAACTACCGTCCATTAAGCCTGACATCAGTGGTTTGCAAGGTTTTTGAGGGCATTTTAAGGGATGACATGCAAAAATATATTGCAGAGACGAATATAATAACTGACAGACAGCATGGATTCATGAAATTGGTGTCTAACCAACATTTTGTGTTTCTATGTGGAGGATATTGGTAATGCACCTCATGTGATTTATCTCTACTCTGCAAAGGCCTTTGCTACTATGCCACATAATAGCCTTATACTGAAGCTCTAGAAGCAAGAACTAGGAGAAGCTATACGCAGATGGGTAAGGAATTGGCTAAATGATAGGAAACAGAGTAGTCATAAATGGTACATTCTCTAAATGGGCTATAGTCAGCAGTGGGGACTGCAGGGATCTGTGCTAGAACTTATTCTTTTTAATCACTTTACCTTGTAGACGACACCAAACTATGTAAAATATTAAAAACAGACTTTGGCAGTACAATATTACAAAACAATGTGGATAACATGTCGGACTGGGTAGACACTTGGAAAAGGAGATGTAATGTTGATAAATGTAAAGTAATGCACCTAGGACAGAGTAATCCTATAGCTGCGTATACATTAAATACAAGTAAACACAAGACTGCATAACAAGAGAAGGACTTGGGTATTCTGATTACAAGTAAGCTGTGCAGCAGCACTCAATGTCAAGCAGCAGCTGCTAAAGCAAACAAGATTCTAGGGTGCATAAAAAGAGAGATTAGATAGCATGACCCCAACACGTTGTTACCCCTCTATAAATCACTTGTAAGGCCACATCTAGAATATGGGATCCAGTTTTTGGTTCCACATTTTAAAAAGGACATTCAGAAGTTAGAGTCAGTTTAAATGTGGGCAACTAGATTATGGAAAGGAATGTAAGACCTCCAATATGATAAGAAGGATTGTTTAGCTTAGAAAAAAAAAGACATCTCAGAGGAGATCTCATTTATATAAATAACTACATGGACTGGTACATGACTTATTCCAAAGAACATACTAAGGACCAGGGGGCACTCATTACGGGTGGAAGAACGGCGATTCTGGCAGCTAAATAGGTTAGAGCAGTCAAACTGTGGAATGTCCTACCACAAGAGGTAGTACACTATAAAAGGTTTTAAAAAAAGGGCTGGACTATTTCCTCAGTACACATAACATTGTTAGTAATAGATAATTTAGTGACAAAAATGTATAATTGGTGGAAAGGTTGCCATTGGTGGACCTAGGTCTTCTTTCAATCGATATAACTATGAGTAGCCAGAAAACTGTTGAAAACTGCCTTTTCATAATGTGCTGTAAAGGTATACATACACATTTATTGGTGTAAATTGCACAATAATTCTGGAACATATAGTTTAGTAAATATAGAATAGAATTTGCTTACCTTAAAGTTCTCTGACTGTAGGTGACCTTGTATGGCTCTATAGGCAGAATTCAAATCAGCAAATATTTGGCATAATTTATTTTCAAAGCTGAAAAGATAGTTAAGAAACATACATTCATTCCACAAGTTAACTTTTTCATAATTATATTTTAAAAGGATAAAACGATTCTACTAAAACATTCCTTAAGATCTGGAGTCCTTGGA
Source organism: Anomaloglossus baeobatrachus (assembly GCF_048569485.1). Taxonomy (NCBI): domain Eukaryota; kingdom Metazoa; phylum Chordata; class Amphibia; order Anura; family Aromobatidae; genus Anomaloglossus; species Anomaloglossus baeobatrachus. The sequence continues at coordinate 529,571,508 of NC_134355.1, read as the reverse complement.
TTTTGTTCTCGGATTCCCCATCATTTGGGTCCCTTTTTGATGCCTTTCCCGGTTTTATTACAATCATAACTGTCCTTTTGCCCTTGCTCCTCGCCTCATTCAGCTCCCCTCCCTCTCCCATCAGAATTATTTTCTTTTCCTCTCTTCTTCCTTTCTTTTCTCTATCCCTTCCACTCCCTTTCTCTCCCCTTCTGCTCATTCCTCTGCGCTTCCATGTCTTCTCTCTGATTCCTCTATATAGTCTGGCTGATTCTTTACACTTTCTGATTGGCTTAGGCAGTTTGTTTGTTCTTGCTTAGTGACTGTCAGGTTAACTCTTCCTGTCAAGGATCAGTCCGATCTGATATAACTGATTAGTTATTGCACTGTTTTCTGTGGTGCTTTGATCACACAGAGTCTATGATACTCTCCTGCACATTGTTAGTTTTGTTGTTTATCTTTACCTGAATTTGGACTGTAAGGGTACCGTCACACTTTAGCGATGCAGCAGCAATCCCACCAGCGATCTGACCTGGTCAGGATCGCTGCTGCGTTGCTAAATGGTCGCTGGTGAGCTGTCAAACAGGCAGATCTCACCAGCGACCAGCCCCCAGCGACGTGCAAGCGACGCTGCGCTTGCATGGAGCCGGCGTCTGGAAGCTGCGGATACTGGTAACTAAGGTAAACATCAGGTATGGTTACCCAGTGTTCACCTTAGTTACCAGCGCACACCGCTTAGCTTAGCGTGTGCAGGGAGCAGGAGCGTGAGAGCTGCGGAGGCTGGTAACGAAGGTAAATATCGGGTAACCACCTTGGTTACCCGATGTTTACCTTGGTTACAGCTTACCGCAGGCTGTCAGACGCCGGCTCCTGCTCCCTGCACATTCAGGATTGTTGCTCTCTCGCTGTCACACACAGCGATGTGTGCTTATCAGCGGGAGAGCAACAATAAAAAAACGAACCAGGGCTGTGTGTAACGAGCAGCGATCTCACAGCAGGGGCCAGATTGCTGCTCAGTGTCACACACAGCGAGATCGCTAATGAGGTCACTGCTGCGTAAAAAAAAACGTGACTCAGCAGCGATCTCACTAGCGATCTCGCTGTGTGTGAAGTACCCCTAACCGTGTTTATGATAACTATTCAATAGAAAGAGAATAAGCTTAAAACTGATTAAACACCCTTTATTAAAGGCTTAAATGGAATCGGTTAGGAGATTCATGCTGCCCAAACCATGAGCAGCATGGATCAGAACCTGGTTGTATGATTCAGGCAAAAAGTTTAAAAGAGCCTTTCAAACGGTTTTCCCTGAAAAGCCAGTGTTTTAGAGTAAAAAAAAAACTTGGCTGCATTCGAGGCCCGTGGTTCAAGTGAAATAAATCGTACGACAGGTTCCCTTTAAAATGACTGTAGGTAGATACACACATAGTGATCATCATCACTTTAAGGCTGGGGCCACACGGTAAATTACTGCAATTCCCTCGCATGACACCTCACGCTGGCAGTACAGCAGAGCCGAGTGTCATGCAAGTGTCCCTGCGACTGAGGTCCAACCGTGCGACGAACGTCAGCTGCAGGGGGCGGGCCGGCTCTGAGGAGGGGAGGGATTTATCTCCCTCTCTCCTCCGTAGCTGGCTATTGCCATTCTTGCACTGCACTCGCAGTACACTGGTGTCCTGCGAGGGCAGTGCGATTTTTTTCTCGCCCCATTCACTTGAATGGGTGCGAGAGAAGAAGGGAATTTTGTTTACTTACCGTAAATTCCTTTTCTTCTAGCTCCAATTGGGAGACCCAGACAATTGGGTGTATAGCTATTGCCTCTGGAGGCCACACAAAGTATTACACTTAAAAGTGTAAGGCCCCTCCCCTTCTGGCTATACACCCCCAGTGGGATCACTGGCTCACCAGTTTTAGTGCCAAAGCAAGAAGGAGGAAAGCCAATAACTGGTTTAAAGACCAATTCAATCCGAGGAAACATCGGAGAACTGAACCATACCACATGAACAACATGTGTACCCGAAAAAACAGAAAAACCCCGAGAAAACAGGGCGGGTGCTGGGTCTCCCAATTGGAGCTAGAAGAAAAGGAATTTACGGTAAGTAAACAAAATTCCCTTCTTCTTTGTCGCTCCATTGGGAGACCCAGACAATTGGGATGTCCAAAAGCAATCCCTGGGTGGGTAAAAGAATACCTCATGATAGGGCCGTCAAACGGCCCTCTCCTACAGGTGGCCAACCGCCGCCTGAATGACTTATCTACCTAGGCTGGCGTCTGCCGAAGCGTAGGTATGCATCTGATAATGCTTGGTAAAAGTAAGTAGACTCGACCAGGTGGGTGCCTGACACACCTGCTGAGCCGTAGCCTGGTGCCGTAATGCCCAGGATGCACCCACGGCTCTGGTAGAATGGGCCTTCGGCCTTGAGAGAACCAGAAGCCCAGTAGAACTGTAGGTTTCAAGAATTGGTTCCTCGAGCCCCCGAGCAAGGGTGGATCTGGAAGCTTGCGACTGTTTACGCCGACCAGCGACAAGGACAAAGAGTGCATCCGGGTGGCGCAGGAGCGCCATGCGGGAAGTAGAACCTGAGTGCTCTCACCAGAACCAACAGATGCAAATCTTTCTGAAATTGATGGACTGGACGAGGACACAAAGAAGGTGAGGTGATATCCTGATTGATATGAAAATGGGATACCACCTTAGGGAGAAATTCCGGAACCGGACGCAGAACTACCCTGTCCTGGTGAAGGACCAGGAAGGGAGTTTGTATGAGAGCGTTGCTAGCTCGGAAACTCTCCTAAGAGACGAGACCGTTACTAGAAGGCCACTTCCCGTGAAAAACGGGAAGGGAGACATCCTTCAAAGGCTCGAAAGGCGGCATCTGGAGAGCAATTAGAACCTTGTTCAGATCTCAGGGCTCTAACGGCCGCTTGTACGGAGTGCTGAGAAGACAAACTCCCCGTAGGAACGTGCGTACCTGAGGAAGTCGTCGTTTCTGAAAAAATACAGATAGCGCTGAGACTTGTCCCTAAAGGGAACTGAGCGACAACCCATTTTCCTACCTAGATTGCAGGAAGGAAGGAAACATAGACGATGCAACCGGCCAGGGAGAAACACCCTGCGCCGAGCACCGAGATAAGAACATCTTCCACGTCCTGTGGTCAATCTTGGCGGACGTTGGTATGCTAGCCTGTCTCATGGTGGCAACCACGTCCTGAGGTAATCCTGACGACACTAGGTTCCAGGACTCAATGCCACACCATCCGGTTGAGGGCCGTAGAATTCAAATGGAAGAATGGCCCTTGAGACAGCCAGTCTGATTGGTCTGGTAGTGCCCCCGGTTAGTCTAGCGCAGTACTCTGGGCAACAATGCCAGAGGTGGCACCTAAGGTAGCTGGAACTGCGACCAATGCTGAACTAAGGCGTTTGCCGCCAGAGCTCGATGATTGTGAAACCGTGCCATGAAGCTGGCACATTGTTGTTGTGCCGTGACGCCATTAGATCGACGTCCGGCCTCTGTCAGCGGCGCCAGATCTCCTGAAACCCGTTCGGGTGAGGAGACCATACTCTTTCGGCCACACCTCAGCGACTTAGGAAGTCAGCTTCCTAGTTTCCACACTTGGGATGTGAATTGTGGATATGGTGGATGCCGTGTCTTCCACCCACATCAGAACCTGCCGGACTTCCTGGAAGGCTTGCCGGTTGCGCGTTCTTCCTTGGTGGTTGATGTATGCCACCGCTGTGGAGCTGTCCGACTGAAGTCGGATATGCTTGCTTTCCAGCCGCTGTTGGAAGGATTGTAGGGCAAGATACACTGCTCTGTGTTCAAGAACATTGATCTGAAGAGTGGACTCTTGCTGAGTCCACGTACCCTGAGCGCTGTAGTGGAGAAAAACTGCTCCCCACCCTGATAGACTCGCGTCTGTCGTAACTATCGCCCAGGACGGGGATAGGAAGGACCTTCTTTTTGACCAAGAGGTGAGAAGAAGCCACCACCGTAGAGATTCCTTGGCCGCCTGAGAAAGAACGACGACTCTGTTGAGGGACGTCGACTCCTCGTCCCATTGGCGGAGAATGTCCCATTGTAGTGGACGCAGTAAAACTGCGCGAAAGGAACTGCCTCCATTGCTACCATCTTACGTAGGAAGTGCATGAGGCGTCTCAATGTGTGCGACTGGTTCTTAAAGAAGAGCTTGCAGCCCGTAGTGAATGCTGTTTGTCTAGCGGCAGCTTCACTATCGCTGAGAGAGTAAGAAACTCTATGCCTAGATATGTTATCGATAGGGTCGGGGTCGGATCTGACTTTAAAAAGTTGATGATCCACCCAAAACTCTAGAGAGTCTCCAGCGCAACGTTCGGGCAGTGTTGGCATGTTTCCTAAGAGAGTGCCTTGACAAGTAGATCGTCTAAATACGGGACCACAGAGTGACCCTGAGAGTGCAGGACTGTGACTACTGCTGCCCTGACCTTGGCGAAGACCAGTTGGACTGTCGCTAGCCGGAAGGTAGAGCTACGAACAGAGGGTGTTCGTCTCCTATAACGAAGCGTAGAAACGCTAGTGCTCTGGATCAATCGGCACGTGTGGATAAGCATCCTTGATGCCTAATGATGCTAGGAAATATCCTTGGGACCTTGAGGCGATGACATGGCGGAGGGATTCCATCCGGAACCGCCTGGTGTCCACGAGCTTGCTGAGCATTTTTAGATCCAGAACGGGTTATAGGTACCGCAAAGAATTTGGGGTAAAAACCGTGACCTTGTTCCTGAAGAGGAACGGGGGTCATCACTCTTTCTGCCTATAGAGTGCACCCTGTTTGCAGAAGAGCAGCGGCCCGGCCGGGAGGTGGAGAAATTCTGAAGAATCGAGTTGGAGGACGAGAAGTGAGCTCTATCCTGTACCCGTGAGACAGAATGTCTCACACTCAATGGTCATTGACCTATGGCAGCTAAATATCGCCAAGGCGGGAGAGCCTGCTACCGACCGAGGCCGCAAGTCATGAGGAAGCCGCCTTGGAAGCGGGTTTTCAGACTGTCGCTTTTTTGGGCGAGACTGAGCCCGCTAAGAATCTTAGCTCCTCTGATCCTTTTGAGTCCACATTGGACGAGGAAAAATGGGACCTGCCCGAGCCTCGAAAAGGCCGAAAACCCCGACTGCCTCTTGCTCTGTTGGGGTTTGTTGTGTCCGGGCTGAGGAAAGGATGAAACCTTACCCCTGGACTGTTTGATGGTTACATCCAACGCTCACCAAACAGTCGGTCAGCAGAAAAAGGCAACTGGTTAGGCAACCTTTTTTGGAAGCAGAATCTGCCTTCCATTCACTTAACGAGCAGACCAGGCTCTGCTTAAAAACACGGAGTAGCGGAGGCTACCGCCGCACGGTTCGCAGAGTCCAGGACAACCTGAATCGCGTAAGAAACAAATGCAGACATTTGAGAGGTTAAGGATGCCACCTGCGGCACAGATGTACGTGTAACCGTGTCAATCTGTGTAAGACAAGCTGAAATAGCTTGGAGTGCCCCAAGGGAGAGAATGCCGGAGCCAACGGTGCGCCGACAGCCTCATAGATGGCTTTCGACCAGAGATCCATCTGTCTGTCAGTGGCATCTTTGAGTTTGCAGTTCCATCTCCCACTGCAACTATGGATCTAGCTACAAGCCTGGAGATTGGAGGATGCCGCTCGGGACATTGGGTCCAGTCCTTGACCAAGTCAGGGGACAGGGATAACGTGTATCCTAAGCCGTTTGGAGAAGCGCATATCTGGATAAGCGTGGTGTTCCTGGACTGCCTCTCTGAAGGCAGAGTGGTCCAGAAAAATACGTGAAGCTGACTCCTCCACTGGAGGAGCTGTGAGAAATAACCCACATTCTATAGATGGACGCTATAAGATTATTTACTATGGCGTCACAATCAGGTGTATCCAGATTGAGAGCGGTCTCAGGATCAGAATCCTGAGCCGCTACTTCCGCCTCATTACACAGCGAGTCCTTCTGTTAGGACCCTGATGAAACCGAGGCCGCTCATAGCGAGCCCACTTAGGCTGTCTGGGACTGACGTCCGTGCAGAGCCGTGACTCTGGGATGCGTGTGACATTCCCGGAGCTGTTAGTTATTCACACTGAGGGGGGCCATGGATCAATGATTCAACAGTGCCCATATTGTGAGAGACATGTCCGGACTGCTAGGCTTCTAGTATCATAGCCATAGTCTCAGAAAAACTGTCAGTAAATACTGCAGACACCGTCCTCATCCCCTGGCCATTAGTGCATACAATGGGAGTCTATGTACCTGCCGGCCGTATAGCCGTACATGCTGTACCAGCTGTATAGAAAAACATGTGGTTCTGCACCTTTGTTTTACACAGAGAATATGCTGATAACTCCTCCGCATAATCCAGGAGGGTATATACAACGTGCGACCAAACAGTGCAATGTATATAGTACAAGCATATCTATAAGTGCACTTCTGCACTAGTGGGGTTAGCACCACAGGTGCTGCTTAACGCCTGTTACAGCGATTGTGTGACTATCAGAATGCCAGGGTCTTCCACACTTGTCTCTGTATCGTACAGAAACTGACACTAATGGCTGCCGGTGTCCTTGTAGAGAAGGAAGCCGTGGGCGTGCCTGAGAAAGTGCGGGAATCCGGATTCACAGTGCACACAGTGAGAGGGGTGGAGTATGCAAAACATACTCCAGCTCTCAGCTCTGCTCTATGCAGCGTCACGCCCCTACCCTGACTGTCAGGGCTGTGGGCGGTAACGAAGGGAGACTAGGCCCAGAAGCCGGGGACTCGAGTTAACAGCGCGGCCGCCGTAAAAGCGCGGGCCGCGCTGAAGTCCCCGGCGCACCACAAGTGCCAGCCGCGCCGCAGTTCCAGCGGCCGGCGCGACCGATTCATAGAAGTGGCCAGCGTCCCGCCCCTCTCCTGACTGGCAGGTCTGGGGGCGGGAACGAACGGAAGCAGGCCGCAAAAGCCGGGGACTCTAGTTATCAGCGCGGCCGCCGTAAAAGCGCGGGCCGCGCTGAAGTCCCCGGCGCACCACAAGTGCCAGCCGCGCCGCTGCCAGCGGCCGGCGCGACCGATTCCTGGAAGTGGCCAGCGTCCCGCCCCTCTCCTGACTGGCAGGTCTGGGGGCGGGAACGAACGGAAGCAGGCCGCAAAAGCCGGGGACTCTAGTTATCAGCGCGGCCGCCGTAAAAGCGCAGGCCGCGCTGAAGTCCCCGGCGCACTACAAGTGCCAGCCGCGCCGCAGTCCCAGCGGCCGGCGCGACCAATTCCCATAAGTGAGCCTGCTTCAGCAAAGCTGAATGAGGCCATGGCACAGGCGCCGCAGCGCTGATGTCCCCCGGCGCACTACAACACCCAGCATGCTGCGGTGTGAGCGCCAAATGCACGGGGACACAGAGTACCTTGAGGAAGCAGGGCCATGTCCCTGATGTACTCCGCTCCATCCAGCATCTTCTCCAGGGGCTGTAGATGGAGCACGGTCTCAGTGCCTGGAGACCGGTAAATCCCACTTCACCCAGAGCCCTGTAAAAAGGGATGGGGAAGGAATCAGCATGTGGGCTCCTGCCGCCGTACCCGCAATGGGTACCTCAACCTTACAAACACCTCCGACATACAGTGGGGTGAGAAGGGAGCATGCTGGGGACACTATATGTGTCCTCTTTTCTTCCATCCGACATAGTCAGCAGCTGCTGCTGACTAAAAAGTGGAGCTATGCGTGGATGTGTTGCCTCCTTCGCACAAAGCACAAAACTGGTGAGCCAGTGATCCCACTGGGGGTGTATAGCCAGAAGGGGAGGGGCCTTACACTTTTAAGTGTAATACTTTGTGTGGCCTCCAGAGGCAATAGCTATACACCCAATTGTCTGGGTCTCCCAATGGAGCGACAAAGAAAGAGTCTCACATTACAATCGCAGCATGCTACGATTGTTTTCTCGGTCTGATTAGAGATGAGAAAATAATCGCTCATGTGTGCTCACACACAGGCTTATATAGTGGCCCGAGTGAAATACAATGTTTTATCACACTCCACTCCCTCGCACCGATTGTCATGCCGTGTGGCTTAGGCCTAAGAGGAGTATATTAATCTCACACTAGGAAAGGCAGGCAAAGACCATTTGTGCTACAGGCAATACGTTATTCACCTACATACTGTAAGGAACATCACTGAGCTGCAGTATTTTGTATGTCGCCAACCCTGCAAACACTTACAATTTTCTATAGTAGGATGCGTTGGCAACCTTAGCCGAAGAGTTATACAAGACATCTGACACCAGGTAGAGTCTAGCGATCTGTAAAAAATAATGCAGTTGAGCCATTTTTATGAGTACAAAATCAAGGAGTAAAATGAAAAGTACAAACATCACCATCAATAGTTACTGATGATAATCGAATAAAGGTATACAGAAAAGAGTACACGAACTTAGGACAATGTAGCAATAATACGTACAGCAAAAACTCAAACGGTACCTTTTTTGGGAGAGGGGTTTTCAGTATTGACAGTGATTCTGTGATGCAATCTACAATTTCTTCTGCTGCTTCTGCGTGGGTAAGACAAAACACCATAGCTTCACCAATGTCGTTCTTCCGAGGAGTCAGCCCACGCAACACTTCTTCTAATTTGTCCCTTTGTCTAAAGTTAAAATACAGTTAGTAAGGTTACATCGGCTCAGTGACTGGCTGCAGTGCTGGAGACGGGAAAACAACGCTGCAGCCAATCAATAAAGACTCAGCACAGAAGCAAAAGTCAGCACTGGACACACTGAAAATCAGTGAAAGCTTTGGGGTTTTTTTTTATACACCTCCCTGATGCTTTGGAGCAATACTGTATTTAATATAAGACACACCAAGGTTTCGACAACAAAAAAATATTAAAAAGAGAATTTTGTTTACTTACCGTAAATTCTTTTTCTTATAGTTCCGACATGGGAGACCCAGACCATGGGTGTATAGCTTCTGTCTCCGGAGGACACACAAAGTACTACACTCAAACGTGTAGCTCCTCCCTCCGGGCTATATACACCCCCTGGATGACAATCTAACCAGTTCAGTGCAAAAGCTGAAGGAGGACAACCACCCATAAGTAGAGATAGAGTAAAACTCGGAAAAACCGGAACCTCTGTCTACAACAACAGCCGGTGAAACACACGGAACAAGAACTGCCAACAGGCAACAGGGAGGGTGCTGGGTCTCCCATGTCGGAACTATAAGAAAAAGAATTTACGGTAAGTAAACAAAATTCTCTTTTTCTTCATCGTTCCTTATGGGAGACCCAGACCATGGGACATCTCAAAGCAGTCCATGGGTGGGAATAAACAGAAAACTGAGAAGTAGGCAAAACCTAACTTCACAAGTGGGCGACAGCTGCCTGAAGGATGCGTCTGCCCAAGCTCGCATCTGCCGAAGCATGAGCATGCACTTGGTAGTGCTTCGAAAAGGTGTGCAGACTAGACCAAGTGGCAGCCTGACAAACCTGCTGAGCCGTAGCCTGGTGCCTGAAAGCCCAGGAGGCACCGACAGCTCTGGTCGAGTGCGCCTTAATTCCTGGCGGTGGGGGCACCTGAGAACACTGGTAGGCATCGGAGATGGCCGACCTAATCCAACGAGCTAGGGTCGGTTTAGAAGCCGAGAGACCCTTGCGCTGACCCGTGGTTAGCACAAAAAGTGAGGTGCACCGCCTAAAAGCGGCGGTGCGTGACACATAGATTCGGAGCGCCCGCACCAAATCCAAGGTATGCAACGCCTTCTCAAAGCGATGCACATGGGCCGGACAAAGGGAAGGCAATGAAATGTCCTGGTTAAGGTGGAAAAAAGACACCACCTTAGGGAGAAAATCCGGAGTCGGACGGAGAACCACCTTGTCTTGGTAAAACACTAAAAAAGGTGACTCCGAAGAGAGCGCAGCCAAATCAGAGACTCTCCTGAGAGAAGTTATGGCTACTAGAAAAACCACTTTCTGTGAAAGTCTAAACAAAGGAACCTCCCTAAGAGGCTCAAAGGGGGGTTTCTGTAAGGCCGTGAGGACCAGATTAAGATCCCAGGGATCCAAAGGCCGCCGGTAAGGAGGAATGATGTGAGATGCGCCCTGCATGAAGGTGCGCACCTGAGCCAGTCGGGCGATACGCCGCTGGAATAATACCGACAGAGCCGACACCTGTCCCTTGAGGGAATTGAGGGACAGTCCTAGCTGCAGACCGGACTGTAGAAAGGACAGGATGGTCGGCAAGGAGAACGGCCAAGGAGCATGGCCGAAAGAGCGACACCAGGACAGGAAAATCTTCCAAGTCCTGTGGTAAATCTTGGCCGAGGAAGACTTCCGAGCCTGAGTCATAGTGGAGATGACTTCAGAAGGAATGCCTGAAGCCGTCAGGATCCAGGACTCAAGAGCCATGCTGTCAATCTGAGAGCCGCAGAATTCTGGCGGAAAAACGGACCTTGAGAGAGAAGGTCTGGGCGGTCCGGGAGATGCCACGGCATTTCTACGGACAGACGGAGCAGATCTGGGTACCAAGCTCGCCTGGGCCAGTCCGGAGCAATGATTATGACCCGACGGCCCTCCATTCTGATCTTGCGCAGAACCCTGGGCAGGAGAGCTAGAGGGGGAAACACATAGGCCAGACGGAACTGGGACCAATCTTGAACCAGCGCGTCCGCTGCGAAGGCCTGAGGATCGTGGGAGCGAGCCACGTAAACCGGAACCTTGTTGTTGTGCCGGGATGCCATTAGATCCACTTCCGGAGTACCCCACTTGCGGCAGATTGACCTGAACACTGCCGGATGCAGGGCCCACTCGCCGCTGTCCACAGTTTGACGGCTGAGATAATCGGCCTCCCAGTTTTCTACGCCTGGGATGTGGACCGCGGATATGGTGGACTTGGAGTCCTCCGTCCACTGAAGGATTCGTTGAACTTCCAACATTGCCAGGCGGCTGCGAGTCCCGCCCTGGTGATTGATGTAGGCAACCGCTGTCGCGTTGTCCGACTGGACTCGAATGTGCTTGCCCGCCAACAGGTGGTGAAAGGCTACGAGAGCTAGAAGAACAGCCCTGATTTCCAGCACATTGATCGAGAGGGCTGATTCGGACGGAGTCCAAGTGCCCTGTGCTCGGTGGTGGAGAAATACTGCTCCCCAGCCGGAGAGGCTGGCATCCGTGGTGAGGATCACCCAGGACGGAGTCAGGAAGGAGCGTCCCTGTGACAGAGAGAGGGGCCGAAGCCACCACTGAAGAGAGCTCCTGGTCTGCGGCGACAGGGCCACTAGCCTGTGCAAGGAAGAGGTCCGCTTGTCCCAACAGCGGAGAATGTCCAGCTGCAGAGGACGCAGATGGAACTGGGCAAAGGGAACCGCTTCCATTGACGCCACCATCTGACCCAGCACCTGCATGAGGTGCCTGATGGAATGACGGCGGGGCTTCAACAGAGAGCGCACCGCCAGATGAAGGGACTGCTGTTTGACTAAGGGCAGCTTCACAAGTGCCGGCAGAGTCTCGAATTGCATCCCTAGGTACGTAAGTTCCTGGGTCGGGGTCAGAGTGGACTTGGGCAGATTGACAAGCCACCCGAATTGAACAAGCGTGGCGAGAGTGAGCGAGACACTCCGCTGGCAGTCTGCACTGGATGAGGCCTTGACTAGAAGGTCGTCCAGGTAGGGGATTACTGCCAACCCCTGGAGATGCAGGACCGCAACCACTGCTGCCATGACCTTGGTGAATACCCGAGGGGCCGTGGCTAACCCGAAGGGGAGAGCCACGTATTGGAAATGTTCCTCTCCGATTGCAAAGCGTAGCCAACGCTGGTGTGAAACCGCAATAGGCACATGCAGATAGGCATCTCTGATGTCGATGGATGCTAGAAAATCTCCTTGGGTCATTGAGGCAATGACCGATCTCAGAGATTCCATGCAAAAGCGCCGCACCTGAACATGCTTGTTGAGAAGCTTGAGATCCAGGATGGGCCGGAAGGAACCGTCCTTCTTGGGGACTAGGAAGAGGTTTGAGTAGAAACCTCTGAACCGTTCCCGGGCGGGAACCGGAACAATTACTCCGTTGGCCTGCAAGGATGCCACGGCCTGTGAGAAGGCGGCGGCTTTGGAGCAGGGGGGAATGGACAGAAAAAATCTGTTTGGCAGGCTGGAAGAAAATTCTATCCTGTAGCCGTGGGAGATGATATCCCGCACCCACTGATCGGAGACGTGTTGAAACCACACGTCGCCAAAGTGGGAGAGCCTGCCACCGACCAAGGACGTTGCTGGCGCAGCCAGATAGTCAAGAGGAGGCTGCCTTAGTGGCAGCGGCTCCTCCGTTCTTCTGAGGACGCGGTTTCGCGCGCCAGTTGGGTTTACGATCCTTGGCTGAGGTAGTGGCCGAAGCTGAGGGCTTAGAGGATGACCAGTTAGAGGAACGAAAGGAACGAAACCTCGACTGGTTCCTGCCCTGGACAGGTTTCCTGGTTTTAGTTTGTGGCAAGGAAGTACTCTTCCCGCCAGTAGCTTCCTTAATAATTTCATCCAGTTGTTCACCGAACAGCCGGGACCCAGCAAAGGGGAGCCCAGCAAGGAACTTCTTAGAAGAAGTGTCTGCTTTCCACTCTCGAAGCCACAAGATCCTGCGGATCGCGAGAGAATTAGCGGAAGCCACCGCCGTGCGGTGAGAAGCCTCCAGAATGGCAGACATGGCGTAGGATGAAAAAGCCGAAGCCTGGGAAGTTAAGGCAACCATTTCGGGCATAGAGTCCCTAGTGAGGGAATGTATCTCCCCCAGAGAGGCAGAGACTGCCTTAAGAGCCCACACTGCTGCAAAAGACGGGGAGAACGAGGCTCCTGCCGCCTCATATACAGATTTGGCCAGAAGGTCAACCTGGCGGTCAGTGGGATCCTTAAGAGAGGTGCCATCGGCCACAGATACGACTGTCCGGGCTGAGATTCTAGACACCGGAGGGTCAACCTTTGGGGACTGAGCCCACTCCTTAACCACCTCTGGTGGAAAGGGAAAACGGTCATCAGAACTACGCTTTGGAAAGCGTTTGTCAGGACAGGCCCTGGGCTTGGTAACAGTGGTCTGAAAACTGGAGTGGTTAAAAAACGTACTCCTAGCTCTCTTAGGAGAGGTAAACTGGTGTATTTCTACCAGAGAGGCTTGTTCCTCTGACACTGGTGGATTGAGGTTCAGTACGGAGTTAATGGATGCAATCAAGTCACTAACATCCGCATCACCCTCAGATAAGTCAATGGGGTACATAGAGGTAGCGTCTGAGCCCACAGTAAAAGTATCCTCCTCGCCTTGCACCTCAGCTCGTGAATCAGAGCCGTGGGACGAGGAAGGAGAAGGGTCCCTGCGTCTCCGTTTAGGAGGACGGGGTCCTAAAACATGCTCTGAGAGCTCTGCAGAGCTCGGAGCAGCAGAGGCGCCCTGAGAAGGGGGCTGATGCATGGTCAGCAGAGTCCGGGACAGCTGTCCCATGGAGTCGGCAAAAGACTGTGAAATAGCTCTGGAAAAAGATGCTACCCAAGCCGGGGGTTCAGCCACCGGGGCCGGAGCAGCCGGAGGGACCCCTGAGGAGGCTCCAGGCTGAGGCACCACAATGTTAGAGCAGGCATCACAATGTGGATATGTGCTTGGTTCTTGCAGAATGAGCTGACATGCAGTGCATATAGCGTACAGCTTAGCAGCTTTCTTGCTCCTAGTGACAGACATGCTGCTGAGGTGGAGGCTCTGCAGTAAAGAATACACTCCTGTAGAATGACCCCCTAAGAGTGTATAATAAAGCCCACAACCAGAGGTTGTGGCTTACCAGACCGGTTCTTGTGTGCCCTCCGGATTCCACAGCTCGGACCCCCAGTGAAGCGTCTGCTTAGTATGCAGCAGCTGCAGCAGCCAGCGCCGATCAGCATGTGAACACTGATAAAATGGCGCTGGAGTGAGGAGGGGGGGCGGGGATTAGCCCAAGAGCGGGAAACCGGAGGGCCAAGGAGAGATACAGGGGAGGGAAACATCTCCTCAGAGAGGAGTGTCCTCCCCTCTGCTGAACGGCCGGTGGGCGGCGCCACACTGTTCCCCTGCATGAATGACATGCAGGGGAAGCTGAAAACGAAACTAGGCCGCAACTAAAGCCGGGGCCTAGATTTTTACATGCGGCCGACGAGCAGGCACCGTCGGCGCGGTTCTCAGGAAAAACCCAGAGAACCGGCCGGAATTCACAGTAAAGTCAAAAGACACACTCTCCCCTTAATAAATGTACCCGGGACCCCTGAAAAACGTCTCAATACTTAGCTTTGAGACGCAGGGCCAAGTCCCTGGGGGGGGGGGTTAAACGCTCCGTCCGGCAGGATCCTGACAGGGCTGCGGATGGAGACCGGTCTCCTGCAAGGCAGAAAGAACCGTGATGGCTCCCACTTCAAGCCAGAGCCTCAGGGGATGGTGAAGGAGCGCGGCATGTGAAGGCTCCAGCCTTGTAAAGTCAACCTTAACAGCACCGCCGACACAGTGGGGTGAGAAGGGACATGCCGGGAGTCCAGACTGGACCCGCTTTTCTTCCATATCTTTGAAATCAAAAATCTTAAAAATTAAAAATCAGAGAATGCATGTGTGTGTGTGACCTCCTGAACACAAAGCATTGAACTGGTTAGATTGTCATCCAGGGGGTGTATATAGTCCGGAGGGAGGAGCTACACGTTTGAGTGTAGTACTTTGTGTGTCCTCCGGAGGCAGAAGCTATACACCCATGGTCTGGGTCTCCCATAAGGAACGATGAAGAAATATTAATATTAAAACTACCCTTGACATAAAGATGTGGGGGGAGGTAATGTTGGTGGTCCACGTTTGTGTTTATTTCTTGGTGCTCTAGTGTAGAAGCGTTTGGGGCAGGGGGGGGTAATGATTTATTCTAAAGAGGTAGAAGTATATCAGGAGGGTTGTACCAAAAAATAAAAGGGCATTAGAAACGGTCCTCAACAGTGATATAACAAGTATTGATGGGAGAGCATTAAAAAAAATATGAAAAAATATGCCTAAAGTGCACATAACTTGAATTTCAATTATTATTTTTAATCTGCATCAGCCAGATTATCCCCAAAAAACACGG
Source organism: Anomaloglossus baeobatrachus (assembly GCF_048569485.1). Taxonomy (NCBI): domain Eukaryota; kingdom Metazoa; phylum Chordata; class Amphibia; order Anura; family Aromobatidae; genus Anomaloglossus; species Anomaloglossus baeobatrachus. Next base: position 529,556,455 of record NC_134355.1, on the reverse strand, counting down.
TATGAACAGTTACCTTGAGGATGTATTCCAGTTGCTTTAAAAATGACAAAATACCCTTGACTTTTTTTCCACTATACATTGTTATACTTTTTATTTTTACACTTCACCCTTTCTTTGCCCACATTAAAAATAGAAAAATGCTACACGTTCCTTAAAAGAAAAAAAAAAAACAAAACAAAAAACGTATTTTTATAAATTAGTAAATTCGCCATGCAAAAAAATCTTCACACAGCTCTATTGGCAAAAAAAATAAAAAATCGTTACAGGCCTTGGAAAGTGATGACAAACCACAAAATGTATTCATTTTTTATTTTTTTTTTTTTGTTAAACTACTGATTTTCTTTCAATACTACATACAAAGTGTATTGAAATTTGGTATTGACAAAATTGTACTGACCTGAAGAATATTTCTGGGTATTTTTTTTTTTACTGCACAAAAAAAAAAAATCACAGTAAAAACAAAACCCCCAAAAAACTGTGGCAACCTAGCACATATCAGCCCAATTGGAATTTTGTCCCATTTTTCAGTACATTGAATGATCAAATTAATTAGGTCATTCAAAACTACATCTCATCCTGCACAAAAGTAAGCCCTCCTTTGGTTATGTTGATAAATAAAAATTAAATTATGACCCTTGGAAGAAAGGGAAAGTGGTGGGGGGAAGCACAAAAAATTTGAAAACTTTCTTGGGATTTAAAGGGTTAATGTGCATGGCAAGAAATATACTGGCAACTATGCTAAATCGTCCACTATTGAAGGCAATACAACTTTACTCTCGACTTAAAGGGGTCTAGTCTGTTACATAAAGTCTGAAGCCGCTCGGTGACTGCAGATTCCTTTATACTTAGGCCCTGTGCCCACGGGAGCTTGCTTCTGCGGATTTTGCCGCGGAAAACCTGCGCATTTATCTGGATTTTCCAAATAAATCCGCAGGTTTCAGCATGTACAGACACTCCCCATGTTATCCTATGGGACATGGAAAGTGCGGAGTCCATGTTGCGGAATGTGCGGTTGCAGAATATACTGGGGATGTCCCGCAGCCGCACATAACTGCATGTCAATTACTCCCGCGGCATTACCTGCGGAAATCCCCTGCTTTGTCCCATACTTAACTGCCTTGATAGCAGACACCCGGTCATTTTCCCTCGGTGCACAGGAGCAGGAAGGAGGAGGTGGGCGGGGCTTGCACGAGCTCCGGTCATGTGACAGCCGGAGCTAGTTCAGGCCCGCCCACCTTCTCCTTCACAGTGTAAACACGGCCGGAGACGGAGAGAAGTGCTGCGTGATGGAGGTATGAACGCCCCGATCACTCAGCACTGGTTCTGCATTGAGGATGCAGTGTCCAAGCCATGGTACTGTATCCTCCATGCAGAACGCCCGCACCATATCCGTAGGACATTCCTCAAATAAACCGCAGCATGGAAACAGACAAAGTTGTGCTGCCGTTTTCTGGGAGCTCCTGCGGATATAACCGCAGGACACTTTCCCCCGTGGGCACATAGCCTTAGCGTGTGCACCGCACAGTGTCAGGACTTTCTTGTGTCTGCAGCGAAAGGGGATGATCATGTGACCGCATGTATTCGATATGCGTACATTCGGCCACAATCTGACAATACAAGCGAACTGGCTCACATCTAATGTGCTTTGGCCTCCTTCCAACTCCTTTCTGACAAATGATGTAAAGAGATTAAAAAAAATTCATACCATTTTTTTTCTTTACCCAATTCTTTTGTTTTTTAAACTTTGACAGATGAATTTGGCTGCAGCTATCCCACTCCAGAACACATTGCAGAGTGGTACATATTGGATAACATTCAGACAAACCCACTGGTGTCAGCCAGCTCACTTGTATTGGGGTCTCCAAACATCAGATGTCGGGGAACCACATGATGATTAAGCCTCTGTGTCTGGCAGCAGCTTATTCTCCTCACCACATTGACATAAACACGAACGCCTGACTGAAATAGGATGCTTAAGATGGCATTCGGTCCTCAACTAACGTGCATTAGCAGCTTTTGCTTTAGCTGCCATGCAAGGATACATACTCCTCCTTGAGGGATCCTTTCTTGATAGGCTCCTCAACAAAAGTTTCCGTCTCCTGTTCCTCGGTCATTCCATGTAAGTATGGATTTAATGGTGGTGGCCTCCAGAAAGAGCCATTCTTAAACATTCTGAAGTCTTCTGTCCTCCACTTGGTAGGAGAATCCCCCTGAATTAAGAAAAAATTAACATTATTACCAATGACTTAAACGGAACCAATCACCAGGATTTTCGCATATAAGCTAAAGCCAGTGCTGTACTGGCACTATCAGGCTGAGTCTATACACACCTGTAGTGGTCAGCTCGGATGTTTAGGTTTTGAAATCCAAGAAAGAGAAGTTTGTAAAATTAGCTGCTTGTTGAGTGACAGCTGCACTGGAGCAGATAATATATTCATAGTTATCTCTTCCCCCTGTTAGATCTAGCATAAGTGTTATACAAATGATTCACTTTGTCTGTTGCAGGACCTGTGTGAGGTCATACCCATGTGACCAGAAGGGGCGGGGACTCAGTCACCAAAGCTGGATACCAGGTCACATGGGTATGACCTCACACAAGTCCTGCAACAGTCGTTTGTATAATACTTATGTTAATTCTAAAGGTCCAGTCACACTAAGCAACTTACCAGCGATCCCAACAACGATAGGGATCGCTGGTAAGTTGCTAGGAGGTTGCTGGTGAGCTGTCACACTGCGACGCTCCAGCGATCCCACCAGCAACCTGACCTGGCAGGGATCGCTGGAGCGTGGCTACACGAGTTGCTGGTGAGCTCACCAGCAACCAGTGACCAGCCCCCAGTCTCCTAGTTACAGCACACATCAGGTTAATTAACCCGATGTGTGCTGCAGCTAAATGTGCACAGAGCAGGGAGCAGCGCACAATGCTTAGCGCTGGCTCCTTGCTCTCCTAGTTACAGCACACATCGGGTTAATTACCTGATGTGTGCTGCAGCTAAATGTGCACAGAGCAGGGAGCAGCGCACACTGCTTAGTGCTGGCTCCTTGCTCTCCTAGTTACAGCACACATCGGGTTAATTACCTGATGTGTCCTGCAGCTACATGTGCACAGAGCAGGAGCCGGCACTGACAGTGAGAGCGCGGAGGAGGCTGGTATCAAAGGTAAATATCGGGTAACCAAGGACAGGGCTTCTTGGTTACCCGATGTTTACATTGGTTACCAGCCTCCGCAGAAGCTGGCTCCCTGCTCACTGCACATTAGTTGTTGCTGTCTCGCTGTCACACACAGCGATCTGTGCTTCACAGCAGGACAGCAACAACTAAAAAATGGCCCAGGACATTCAGCAACAACCAACGACCTCACAGCAGGGGCCAGGTTGTTGCTGGATGTCACACACAGCAACATCGCTAGCAACGTCACAAAAGTTGTTCGTTACCAGCGATGTTGCTAGCGATGTTGCTTAGTGTGACGGGGCCTTAACAGAGGGAGGGGATAACTATGAATATATGATCTGCTCCAGTGCATCTGTCACTCAAGAAGCTGCTCATTTTACAAACTTCCCTTTCTTGGATTTCAAAACCTAAACATCCGAGCTGACCACTAATGGTATGTATAGAATCAGCCTGATAGTGCCAGTATAGCACTGGCTTTAGATTATATATGAAAATCCTGGTGATTGGTTCCTTTTAAAGGGAACCGGTCATCAGGTGTTTGCTATTTAAGCTGAAGACAGCATGCTGCAAGGGTTAAAACATAGAATTCAGGGATGCCAGTCTTGTCAAGGACCGATCTGTTGTCTATTTGCAATGCAAGTTTAACCAGCAGGACTTACTGCTCGGACTACAAAAACACGAGCAGGGGAGTCCAGAACACCCCCTCCTCAGATTGACACCTCAGTGTTAATGAACAATCTTTACTGACAGCCTGGTGTGGGCGGGGAAACTCACTCAGCTCTGCTAGGTCGCTAAAAATAATTCTGATTCTGTCAGAATGACAGCACCCAGTAATATAAGTGATATATCGTTGGATTCAGGATCTCTATGCATACATTATGCTGCTCTCAGATGAGCTAGCAAAAACCTGCTGACATATTCCTTTTAAGAAAGAAACAAGAGTTCTTAAGTAATTTTGTATTACTTGCCTGTAATATGGAGTAAAGCTTCCACCTGTAGTATACATGTGCTGGTGTCTGGTTTTCAAACAGGAACCTGTTAAGGACAGATATGGATATTTAGGATAGTAAATAGTAACAGTAATGTGTTTTTATAACCAATTTACAATTGCTTCAAGAACACAGTCATCAACACACACATTCACAAAAAGACAAAGTTCAGAGACAGCAAAGAGCCAGATAACCCAACAATAAACCCAGGCGTCCATACCTGAACATTGGATTGTTGATTTCTCGGTTCATGATCATAGCTTCAAACATTGGCCCTTCACGCACCACAAACTCGATCATGCGATGGATCAGAGCGAGTAAATTCCTACAACGACAGCAGAGTTAAAGAAAAATGTATTCACACCCTACCTACTAGTTGCGCTCCACCTACACTGGTTGCTAGAGACTGTGCAATGTGTTAATATACTGCATGGACATGGGGTGTACGTGTGCGTGTCCACTCTCATAGGCGTGTAAAGGGAAATTAGACTTAGGAAGTCCTACAGCAGCTGAGGGATCACTCCCAATAAAGCATTGGAAAAGCAATGAAGCTTTTACGCTACATGGTAGTCTAACAAAGACGATATTGCTACAATCAAAGAATTTCCAGCCAAATCATAGCAAACTTTTGGGGATTATTTTTCTTCCTACAGAGATATTGGCATTTTAAAAATTACAACAGGAAGTGATTTAAAGGGTCAATCCAGTCTACGAAAATCATCACCTATCCACGGCATACGTGATGACTATTAGACAAGTGTGGGTCCTCCCGCTCATGTTTCATGCTCTTTGTCTGAATGGTGCGTCTGGTCACGCATCATATGGTGAGACTGACACCGATCTAACAATCAACACTGATCCAGTGAGCAGGTGAGACCAGAACACACCAATAAAGATAACCTGTCAGGTGCAATATGCACCCAGAACCACGAGCAGTTCTGGGTGCATATTGCTAATCCCTGCCTAACTATTCCTTTATACACTAGCATAGATAAAGAGATCTTTAGAAAAAGTATTTCTAAAGATCTTTTACCGTATGCTAATGAGCGCAGGGACTAACCCCCTGGGCGTTAGTTCCCCGGCCAGTTGCCCCTCATTAGCATGTTAGTACTCCCCTGTGGGTGTGCTATCAAGCTAATGAATGCGCAGCATCAGAGGATGATATCACTCAGCTCTCTGCTGCCATCGCTGGATTTCGACTCGGTGCGTATGACCCCGGAGTTTTGGTCATGCGCACTACAGTTTGAAGCCAGGACGTGTACAACCGGCTTCATAGTGCGCATGACCCAAACTCTGGGGTCATACGCACAGAGTCAAAATCCAGCGATGGCAGCAGAGAGCTGAGTGAGATCATCCTTTGACGATGCATATTCATTAGCATGATAGCACGCCCATAGGGACGTACTAGCATGCCTATGAGGGGTGATTGGCCGGGGAACTAACGCCCAGGGGACTAGTCCCCTCGCTCGTTAGCATATCATTGAGGGTCTTTAGAAGTACTTTTTCTAAAGCTCCCTTTATCTATGCTAGTGTATACAGGGATGGTTAGGCAGGGTTTAGCAATATGCACCTAGAACTGCTCGTGGTTCTGGGTAAATATTGGACCTGACAGGTTCACTTTAAATATGAAAAAAAATCACTTTACTACACTTCCTAATGTTCCTTATGCAGATCATGCCAATATTTCTAAAATAATAATAAAAAAAAGATAAAACTTTGTCTAACATTTAATCTATTAATATATGCCTTTTTTGTTTAGGAGGTGGGGAACTATACTTTAAATTAAAAATAAAGGGGTGGTCATTAATATAACAAAATATATATAGTCCATTATATACACAGCCTATTTAAAATGAATGCAGTGTGTGTATATGTGAGTGTATATATCTCTATCTCGGCTTTGTATGTCATGTTCTCTGTGAGCGCTCATGCTCCTTTTTGGTCGCAGAGCTCCAGCGCAGTGGTGATGTACAAAACGCTGCACTTTGGGTGACATGAAAAAGTCCATGGATGCAAGAAACTGGTATACCAACACAGAAAACATTTAATTTTAAAACACTAATAGACAATTGGAATCAAACTTATTCATCCCCATGTAAATTAGGTTTACTAGCACTATATAAGAAAGAAAAAAAAATTCTACGGTTTACAATAAACCCATCAAACATGAATGATGTATATAGCTCAACACAACTAATATATCAAATGGTTTCACCACCTTCATCACAAGATGCCACTTTTACAGACTTCTGCAGGCTCAGAGTTATTCACCTCCCGGTTTAGAGTCCCTCATAAAACCAAATATTTACAGGTCAGGTTTTGTTTCTTGCTCAGTGACAAGAAATCCAAGGCTTCATTAGTTACATCAGATGTGCCTGAGATAAAACACATCAAATACCTGGACTGGCAAAGGGTTTGTTGAGAGCGATGCTTGATTGCATTTTAGAATTATGCAAAAGACAAGTCAGTGATCCAAAAAGTTAAGATCATTGCACAAAAAAGAAAAAGGATAAAAGAAGACCGTAAAGAATATACCTAGAGATACAGCTGGAGGCAGAGTTCACAAAATCAAGGTTATAAGAACACTGAGGGGCAGGGGAACAAAAACTCTCCCGTGACTGCAAAACACCTGTAGCAATAACTGGAGGCAGCAGGCCCTGAGGTTTCACTTTGCGCAGTAAGGACTAAGCCACACGGCGAGAAAAACAGTGCGAGTGGAGTGCTTTAAAACATCGCATTCCACTCGGACCAATTCTAGCCTGTGTGTGAGCACACATGAGCGATTATTTTCTCAGCCCTAATCGGACCGAGAAGACAATCGCAGCATGCTGCGATTGTAATGCGAGACTCTCTCGCACCCATTCAAGTGAATGGGGCGAGAGAAAAATCGCACTGCACTCGCGGTACACCGGTGTACCGCTAGTGCAGTGCGAGAATGGCAATAGCCGGCTATGCAGGAGAGAGGGAGAGAAATCCCTCCCTCCCCTCCTGAGTGCCGGCCCGCCCCCTGCAGCTGAGGTCTGCTCGCACGAACGGACCTCAGGAGCAAGGACACACGCATGACACTCGGCTCTGCTATACTGCCAGCATGAGCCGAGTGTCATGCAAGGGGATCGCAGTAGTCCCCGTGTGGCCCCAGCCTAAGGTGTAGACTACACTCTGAAGGTTAACTACCACAACTTGGCCCCGGAAATAACTGACCAAATTTACTATGAAATCTTAAATATTTTATTTTCATTAAATTCATTCAATTAGTATACAAACAAGAGAGCCACCTGGGGGGCGCATGGTTCCAGATACATTACTCAATCATCATATCTATCCTGAGAATAATAAATTATTGCTAAACATAGCAGAAGGCGACCATGCATCACAACGGTCAGGTACAAATTTGCATATCATATCAATCTCAATGGTTTTATGCTGATATAAAACGTAGGGTAGGCACATTAAACAGTGGGATTGGATAGTATAATATACGTTGTTAAACCATCAAGGCATATAAACTCACCATATATAATTCCAAAACACCAATTATCACTTATATATGTGCACCTTAAGGTATACCTCTGCCGCTATTATGCATTTCACCATCCTATATCATGTCAGTCAATGGGGTTATTAATAAAGAGCAGTGATCTATTATTTCACTAATGATAAACTGAAAAATCTAAATATATTATACAGTGGAATTGGTTAAGAATTATTCATGTTTACATTCCCTGTCATACAAGTTGATAATATTTGTTTTCCAAAGACTAGTTACCACTGGTATGTATGTGCATTAGGCACATCCATACCTGCCCTCTGGCGTTTTACCGCAGTGTATCATATTACCTCTTAACAGATTGTCTTATTTGTTAATACAGCGTGACCGACTGGGATGCGTGAGCCGCCTCCAATGTGACAATGCAAAAGTATAACAATACTAGAATTACATACGTACACCTAGATAGAAAATTACTTACATTAACAATGAACTGTCTGGTCATGCTTCCTGCCACCCCTGATGTACGTTTCGCCACGCGCTTTATCAAAAGGGAGCGTGTCAGGGTGGGGGAACGTGTGTGTTTAAATAGTATACTACAGCCAATAAAATACCTTTGCGTATATCCATCATTACGTAGCAGACGCTACTTCCGGTATCACGTGGGCGCATGATGGTGTTGCCGCCTCCCCCTTGGAATGGGACATCCGGGTTGTGCGCGCTGACCCACAAGCGTCGTCACGCTCTGGGTCACATCGTGTATGCAAGCCAGGAAGTCCGAGGAGCGGACAACAGCGCATGCGCACAACCGGTGATTTCTTTGCGTACATCCGTCATTACGTAGCAGACGCTACTTACTGGTATCACGTGGGCGCATGATGGTGTTGCCGCCTCCCTCTCGGAACGGCTGTAGTATACTATTTAAACACAGACGTTCCCCCACCCTGACACGCTCCCTTTTGATAAAGCGCGTGGTGAAACGTACATCAGGGGTGGCGGGACGCAGGACCACACAGTTCATTGTTAATGTAAGTAATTTGAGTACATTGAGTAATGTATCTGGAACCATGTGCCCCCCAGGTGGCTCTCTTGTTTGTATACTAATTGAATGAATTTAATGAAAATAAAATATTTAAGATTTCATAGTAAATTTGGTGTTATCACTTCTTCCTTGGTCGGTTATTTCCGGGGCCAAGTTGTGGTAGTTAAGTTTGATCGAAGTGTGTACAATTGGACGTTTTGTGATTACACTCTGAAGGTACCCAGAGGGTAAGAAAAGTTGTCTCCAACATGCTCAAAACCACACCAATAACCACAGAAGTTTTGGTATTCTTTTCGGTCAAGCAAAAAAAACAAAACAAAAACAAAACAGGAACTCTTCAGGCTTATGGATCAAGGTATGTCTAGCAAGGGAAAAATGAAACATAAGCCAAGGAAATATGGAGAGTAAAACGGAGCAAGTGGATTACGATAAAAAAAAAAATTGCATTCCACTCGGACCCATGTTACGCTATGGGCCCGATTTTTTTCTCAGCCCTAATTAGACTGAGAAACAATCGCAGCATGCTGCAAGTGGAATCCAATTAGATTTCACTCACACCCATAACAGTCTATGGGTGCGAGATAAACATCCTGCTGCACTGGCATTACACAGAAGTGCAGTGCGATAAATCGCATTATCTGATAATGGAGGAGATAGGGAGATTAATCCCTTCCTCTCCTCCACAGGTGTGCAGCAATCGCAGGATCCCATTAAAGTATAATGACACTCTGCTTACAGAGCGGGAGTCGGGAGTCATTAGCATAACGCATCCAATGTTCTCGCATCAGATGCTAAATGTCCGTGCGTCCTTAGCCATACACTAAAGATGACACTCTGCCTACAGTGAAGCACAGTGGTGGCTTAGTGATGTTCTGAGCCTGTTTTGCTTCCTGTGGCGCTGGAAACCTGCAGAGTGTAGAAGGCAAGATGGATTCAATGAAATATGCAGAAATTCTAGTAGAAAATATCAGGTCTTTTATGAGGAAGTTGAAGCTTGGTTGTCAATGGACCTTCCAACAGGACAATGATCCTAAGTATACCTAAAAGTCCATCAAAGTTTGGTTTCAGAAGACATTCTGGAAGATTCTGGAGTAGACATCAGTCACCCGACTAAAGCATCATAGAAAATCTTTGGTGGAATTTGAAGGAGGTGGTTGCAGCATGGAAATCCAAGAATGTTAGTGAACTGGAGACCTTTGCCCAATAGGAACGGGATAAGATACTTTAGGAACAGAAGATAAGTGTCTGACTATGCATCATGTTTGCAACAGATGCAAACAGCCAAAGGTGCTCTACTAAGTACCAAAGACTCTTGTCATGAAGGGGATGAATAATTCCGAACCTGCAGTAATCAGAAACAATGGCATTTTGTCCTGAACTTGGAGAAATATATTAACAGTATGTATTATTGTAATATTAGTTGAATTGAGCTATTTAAAAGGGGTTTCCGAAGAACAAAGCTAATTTTAATCAATAGATCTTGGAATAATATGAAATTCCACATTTGGATGTGTTTAAAAAAAATGTTCCTGTGCTGAGATATTCTTATATGCCATGCCTTGCGAACGTATTCGGCCCCTTTGAATTTTTAAACCTTTTCCCACATTTCAGGCTTCAAACATAAAAGATAAAAATTTTAATGTTATGGTGAAGAATCAACAATAAATGGGACACAATAGTCAAGTTGAACAAAATGTATTGCTTATTTTAAACTTTTAAAAAAAATAAATAACTGATAAGTAGGGAATGCAATATTATTCGTCCCCTTTACTTTCAGTACAGCAAACTCACTCCAGAAGTTCTTTGAGGATCTCTGAATGATCCAATGTTTTCCTAAATGACTGATGATGATAAATATAAGCCACTTGTGTGTAATGAAGTCTCCGTATAAATGCACCTGCTCTGTGATAGTCTCAGTGTTCTGTATAAAGCGCAGACAGCATCATGAAGACCAAGGAACACAACAGGCAGGTCTGTGATACTGTTGTGGAGATGTTTAAAGCTGGATTTGGTTACAAAAAGATTTCCAAAACTTTAAACACCCCAAGGAGCACTGTGCAAGCGATCATATTGAAATGGAAGGAGTATCATACCACTGAAAATCTACCAAGACCCGGCCGTCCATCCACACTTTCATCTTAAACAAGTAGAAGACTAATCAGAGATGCAGCCAAGAGGCCCATGATCACTCTGGATGAACTGCAGAGATCTACAGCTGAGGTGGTAAGAGTCTGTCCATTGGACAACAATCAGTCACTGTACACTGCACAAATCTGGCATTTATGGAAGAGTGGCAAGAAAAAAGCCATTTCTCAAAGATATCCATAAAAAGTGCTGTTTAAAGTTTGCCACAAGCCACCTGGGAGACACACCAAACATGTGGAAGAAGGTGCTTTGGTCAGATGAAACCAAAATCAAACTATTTGGGCACAATGCCAAACGATATGTTTGGCATAAAAGCAACACAGCTTATCACCCTGAACACACCATCCCCACTGTCAAACATGGTGGTGGCAGCATCATAGTTTGGGCCTGCTTTTCTTCAGTAGGGAGAGGGAAGATGGTTAAATTAATGGGAAGATGGATGGAGCCAAATACAGGACCATTCTTGAAGAAAACCTGTTGGAGTCTGCAAAAGACCTGAGACTGGGACGGAAATTTGCCTTCCAACAAGACAATGATCCCAAACAAAAAGCAAAATCTACAATGGAATGGTTCACAAATAAACGTATCCAGGTGTTAGAATGACCAAGTCAAAGTCCAGACCTGAATCCAATCGAGAATCTGTGGAAAGAGCTGAAAACTGCTGTTCACAAACGCTCTCCATCAAATCTCACTCAGCTCCAGCTGTTTGCAAAGAATGGGCAAGAATTTCAGTCTTTCGATGTGAAAAACTGATACACATACCCCCAGAGACTTGCAGCTGTAATCGCAGAAAAAGGTGGCGCTACAAAGTATTAAGTTAAATTGGCCTAATAATATTGCACACCCCACTTTTCAGTTATTTTTTTAAAAAGTTTAAAATAAGCAGTACATTTAGTTCAACTTCACAATTGTGTCCCACACGTTGTTGATTCTTCACCATAACATTATCATTTTTATCTTTATGTTTGAAGTTTGAAATGTGGTAAAAGGTTGAAAAATTCAAGGGGGCCGAATACTTTCGCAAGGCACTGTATGTGCCCCTGCTATGTACTGTGTAATGGCCGTGTCTGACCGTGCCGGAACATGGTCTGATCATGCAACATCTCCTGGGCCGAGGAGTAAGTAAAAAGAATACAGGCGTTCCAGCATCGCAAATAATTCTTGTTTTGATGAAAAATATTTTTTTTAAAAACAGGCAGAGACATTTTTTACCTCACAAAAATAATCAGCTGTGATCCCAAACTATAATGTCTTTATAATTATTTGCGTCCTCCCCGGCCCAGAAGATGTGGTATGATCAGACCATGTCCCTGTACGGTCAGACACGGCCATTACACAGTACATAGTAAGATTATCTCAGCACGGGAAAACAAACTGTTTAAATACATCCAGTTGTGGAACTTATTTTCATTGCAAGATATATTGATTAATGAACTGTAAAATGAACTTACTTTGTGGGAAAACCTCTTTAAAAAAGCATTACCAATCATTTTGTTTTATTCGCTAGACATGTGTAATTGTGGCGCATGTAGTGTAAGTGTGATGATAGTCTTAGCGATCACCGTCTTTCCCATTTTCCATCGCTGCTCTGGTCTACTCACTCATGTGACTTGTATTCCAACTCTCTGGATCTCACTGGCGTCTGTGTGAGCTGGAAGTGGCTTTTACAATGTTAAGCCCACTTTACACGCTACAATATATCTTGCGATGTGTCGGCGGGGTCACGTCATAAGTGACGCACATCCGGCATCGTAAGTATGATTGTAGCGTGTAAAACCTCTGTGCAATTGCGATTGAACGAAAATCCGTTCATCGCATGCACGACGTTCATTCCTCAAAAAATGAATGGGAGGTTGTGCAATGTGCCTGAGGCAGCACACATCGCAGTGTGTGACACCCCGGGAACATTGAACGACAGCTTACCTGCGTCCGCGGCTCCACCCGACAATGCGGAAGGAAGGAGGTGGGCGGGATGTTTACGTCCCGCTTATCTCCGCCCCTCCGCTTCTATTGGCCGGCTGCCGAGTGAAGTCGCTGTGATGCCGAACGTCCCTACCACTCACTCCAGGAAGTGGACGTTCGCCGCCAACATCGAGGTCGTATGGACGGGTAAGTACGTGTGACGGGGGTTAATCGTTTGTGCGGCACACGTTCAACAAATTAAACATGCCACACATACGATGGGGGCGGTTACGATCGCATACGATATCGTATGCAGAATCGTAACGTGTAAAGCAGGCTTAAGTCTATGGAGGATCAGATCGAGCCTTCATAGGCTCACATTTTAATAGCAACTTCCGCCTTACACACAAACCAATATGCTCCGGAGAGTAGGAACAGAAGTCAAGCAAGAGCATAAACAACTGGTGAGGCTACAGAAACCAGCGAAGACTGTGATAGCCAAGTATATTAAACACAACTCCAGCGTTTGTTTTTTATTTCCCTGCTGAAGTGTTGATTTATGTAAATCCCCTGCCTCTTGCCTTATACTCAATTGTCGCAGTTTTCATCTATTTCCAGCATCACTTCCATCAGTCTTCGGCAATATGTGACCTCCCGGCAGCTCCAGTGTTTCATGGAGCGCACTGGCGGTCACAACTCAATACAACTCTATGGGATCCTCATTCTGGCTCGCATAGACTTGTGACATAACTTCTGACTTTTGGACAGTTGGTGCAGCGGGCCAGAAGCAATGCCAAAAAAGGATGAAGCAGTTGGGGGGTGAGTATACGAGCGGGGGCAGGGGAGTTAGATTTAAAGCATCATTCCAGCACTGAAAAAAAACAAAGCACTGGAGTGGTGCTTTAACACACACTACACTTAGGCACATTAACACAGGTTAACCTAATAAAAAAAAATATTGGGAAAGCTTCTTTAAACTGCATATTGCAAAACAGAAGAATGTTTGTAAAATTTGACTAATAAATCTAATTTACAAGAAATAATTTGCCAATTGAATAATTTTGTATGCAACTGTGTACATATTACAAAAAAATAACCACCCGCCTATTTTTATTTTAAAGCTGGCATGCAATTTTTCTACAGATTGCATGCTGAGAAGATACCAGCTAAGGCTACTTTCACACATCCGGATTTTTGCTCTGCGGCACAATACGGCGTTCTGCAGAAAAACCGCAACCGGCTTTTGTAACGTCGGTTGCGGGTTTTTTTGCATAGACTTACATTAGTGCCGTATTGTGCCGCAGGGGCTTGCGTTCGGTCCGGTTTTTGCCGCATGCGGCAGATTTAGCCAATGCGGCGGCTGGATAGAACGTTCCCTGCAACGTTTTTTGCTCTGGCAAAAAGAACCGCATCGCGCCGCATCCGGCCGCTGCGGCGCATTTTCAATGCATGCCTATGGATGCCGGATGCGGAAAAAAACGCATCCAGCCGCCGCATGCGGTTTTTTCCACTGCGCATGCTCAGTAGCGTGCCGAACCGGAAAAAAACGGACCGGCCGCATGTAAAAACGTATGTAAAGGATGCGGTGTTTTCGCCGCATCCATTACATAGGTTTCACAGCCGGATTGAGCCGCACGGCTCAAACCGGATGTGTGAAAGTAGCCTAAGAAAACAGTCATCAAGAGTAAAACCTAAGCTTTTACACAAATTAGAAAATAAAATAAAACTAAAAAAAAAAACAAAAAAACAAAACCCTGTGTCACAGGCAAAATGCTCTGTACCTGTATTACACACAAACATATTTCAAGTCTGCATTACTTATTTTTTTTCTATTTCTTTAATTAAAAAACAAGATTGGATCTCAGCGAGAGGGCAAACTTTTCCTCCAAGAAGGTAGTCAATTGTTTCACACAATTAAATACATGAATAAGATTGCAGACATGAAATATGCTGTGTATAACTGCTCCTAAGCGAGGATCAGCAGTCACTGCTGCCATTTCAGGTTTACAACTGAAATCTAATTTTTAAAAATGAATAACCCAGTGTTTTCTCAATATCATAAAAAAAAAAGGAAAGAAATTTCAGGGGGCAGAGATCTACAAAGCTTCTTAAGGGGGTCCATCTAAATTTGTCAAATACAATTTAAAAAAAAAACAACTAATTGGGTCTGAGGAACCCACACAAAAAAATTACGACTATGAAATTTGAAGTAAAGCCCTGCAATTCTAAAAATGAGGCTATAAACGCTTAGATACTGAGCACATTGGTGCAGCTTAAAGAGGACAAACCACCAGGATTTTCCTATACAAACTAAAGCCAGTGCTATACAGGTGCTATCATGCTGATTCCATATACACCTTTAGTTGTGATATCAGATGTATAGTTTCTGAAATACAAGTAAAGATTGTGAAATGCACTGTTACTTGATTGATAGTTACTCCCGCTCCTGCCTGCCTGTCCTTCCTTCCCCTGTCTCTTATTAAAGGGGGAGAAAGGGGGAGGGAGGAGGGGTGGAGGAAGGGGGAGGGAGATAGGAAGAAAGAGGGAGGGAGGAGGGGAGGGAGATAGGAAGAAAGGGGGAGGGAGGAGGGGAGGGAGATAGGAAGGGGGAGGGAGGAGGGGAGGGAGGAAGGGAGGAAGAAAGGGGGAGGGAGGGAGGAAGGGAAGAAGAAAGTGGGTGAGAGGGAGGGAGGGAGGAAGAAAGGGAGGGAGGGAGGAGGTGAGGGAGGGAGGAAGGAAGAAAGTGAGAGGGAGGGAGGAAGTAAGGAAGAAAGGGGGGGAAGAAATGAGGAGGGAGGGAGGAAGAAAGGGGGAGAGAGGAAGGGAGGAAGAAAGGGGGTGAGAGGGAGGGAGGGAAGAAGAAAGTGGGTGAGAGGGAGGGAGGGAGGAAGAAAGGGAGGGAGGGAGGAAGAAAGGGGGAGAGAGGGAGGGAGGAAGAGAGGGGGAGAGAGGGAGGGAGGAAGAAAGGGGGGGAGAGGGAGGGAGGAAGAAAGGGGGAAGAAAGGGGGAGGGAGCAAGGAAGAAAGGGGGGAGGGAGCAAGGAAGAAAGGGGGGAGGGAGAAAGGGAGGACGGAAGGTGTAGGAAGGGAGGGAGGAAGGAAGGGGAAGGAAGGGGGAGTGAGGGAGGGAGGAAGGAAGGGGGAGTGAGGG
>NC_134355.1:529384095-529540369 GCF_048569485.1 Anomaloglossus baeobatrachus | reverse complement strand
ATCTCTTCAGGAAAAACACTCCTGCAAAATAAAGGTGCGTTTCGAAAGCAGGTTCCTTTTTGAGAAAACTCCGCTTTGAACTTCTGAAATACCCCAGTGTGACCTTAGACAAGCTGGTTTCCAAGGCTATGTGGATAGGCAAGAAGTAAGACAGTCTTGTTACCTGTAGTGAATGGTGGATCCAGGATATCTATAGAAATTATTTTCCTGGTTGTCAAAAAAGACTTTTTTTAAGCAGAAGATGCTTCAGAAATGGCTTCTTTTCTTCTGAGTTTTGTAAACCTAAAACATCTTTTTTTTTTTTCTTTTTACCATCTTTGCTTAGTTTCCTAGTGCGGTTTCAATTTTTTTCCTCCATTTTTTGGTATCTTTGTTGGCATTTTCTGGACATTCTATTTTAAATCAATTTAGAAAAATAAAAACTGGTGACCAAACACTCGAAAAGACACCTGGGTGTCATTGTAACCTTCCCATTGACTTCTTTAGAAATGTAAGTTACTTCTTTTTAAACTCTTGGCGTCTTTTCAAGGTTTGAAGTGGTTAAAATACAGTAATGCCTTGACTCATGAGTGCACCAAGTTACACATTTTTCAAGATAAAAGCCGTCGTTGTGTATCTTTTTTGCTTCATGATACGAGCAGAAATTTAAGGTACGAACAGCTTATAATCAACCTCCGTCCTGCATGAGAGGAGGACACTGCGCTATGGGGGACCGGAAGGAGGGTGAGTAAAATATATATTTTTTTAAAAGTGTGTAGCATGATGGGGGCCATGTACCAGTATGGGGGATTCATATGTAACAGGATTGAGGAGGCCATGTATTCTGCTGTGGGGTGGGGATTATATGTACCGGGATGGGGGGGGAACCATATGTCCAGGGATTGGGGGGAGAATCATATGTACCTGGATGGGGAGGGGGGGGGGGTCATATGCATCAGGATGTGGGGGATCATATGCATCAGGATGTGGGGATCATATGCATCAGGATGTGGGGATCATATGTATCAGGATGTGGGGATCATATATACTGGGATGGGTTGGGGGAAGTCATATGTATCGGGATGGGTGTGGGAAATCACATTTACTCTGATGGGAGGGGGGGGTTATCATATGTACCGGGATGGTGGGCCATATAACAAGATGAGGGTGCCATGGAACAGGATGGGGGATCTACAGTACAGGATGTGGGCTATAAGTAGAGGCTGAACAGATTAATAGTATTTCAATAAGTTTAATGGGGAAATTTAATATCACATAAGAGCAAATTGAGTTAAAAGCTTGGAACATATTAAAGGGTGGTTCACCCATATTTTTTATTGTCTAGATCGATATTATATTGAGAAACAATGTTTCTCTCAAATACCTTGTGTTGTCAATAGTGCCTGTGAGAGGCGCTATTGCAGACCGCTGTTCCCCGTCCAGTGTCGTACCCGTCAAACGCTGCCACATCACATCCGTGCAGCCGGCTACAGTCTTCCAGACTCTGAGCTTGTGAGCGGTGTTTCATTGCTGTCACAGCCCATTTGCTCCCCCCTCCTCCTCCCTCCTAGCACGGGCGCGTCTCCTGCTCCCCCCTCCCTCCTAGCACAGCACGGCGCGGTCTTCTGCTCCTCCTCCCTCCTAGCACAGCACGGCGCGTCTCCTGCTCCCCCCTCCCTCCTAGCACAGCACGGCGCGTCTCCTGCTCCCCCTCCCTCCTAGCACAGCACGGCGCGGTCTCCTGCTCCCCCCTCCCTCCTAGCACAGCACGGCGCGTCTCCTGCTCCTCCTCCCTCCTAGCACAGCACGGCGCGTCTCCTGCTCCCCCCTGCCTCCTAGCACAGCACGGCGCGTCTCCTGCTCCTCCTCCCTCCTAGCACAGCATGGCGCGGTCTCCTGCTCCTCCTCCCTCCTCGCAGAACGCTGCAAGCAAGAGAGGTGCTGTGAGGGAGGAGGGAGGAGGAGCAGGGAGCAGATGGGCTCAGAATGTAGCTGGCTGCACGGATTTGACGAGGCAGCATTGGACGGGTACGTCACTGGACGGGGAGCAGCGGTCTGCAATAGCGCCTCTCACAGGCAGTATTGACAACATAAGGTATTTGAGAGAAACATTGTTTCTCAATATAATATCGATCTAGACAATAACAAATATGGGTGAACCACCCCTTTAAACTTATAGGTCAAGGCATTACTGTATGTGTAAAAGCCTGAACATATGAACAGTGAGTTGTTTTTGCATACAAAGTGCTAACACCACTAATTTGAACATTCTGTTAGCGTTTTTGTTTTTTTTAGTGAACCAACTCAAGGAAAGTTGGAAAGAGATGAAGTGATCATACCATAAGGCTATGTGCCCACACTGCGGAAAATGCGCGGATTTCTCGCGGAAAAGCCGCGGATTTTCAGAAATCTGCAGCACAGCTACTCCCCAGCCATTTTTATGGCATTTGGGAAATGGTTGTGCCCACGCTGCGGATTTTTCCACAGCGGAAATCGTGCGGATTTTCGTGCGGAAAAATCTGCAGCATGTCAATTATTGTTGCGGATTTTCGTGCGGATTTTGCCTATTTATTCAATTTATTCTATTTATTCAAATTGAATAAAAAAAAAAAAAAAAAAAAAAAGAAACGCAAAATCCGCGTCAAATCCGCACCTATGAAAAGATGCGGATTCCGGGGGGAAAGCTGCGGATTTTGATGCAGAAAAATCCGCAGATACAGAGTCCCGTGGGCACATAGCCTAAGAGTGACTGTCGCATGTAACCCTGTCTGTTAATGAGAATTGATCATTACCCTGATGCCAGCGATTGAGATGTGTGGGATGTCACTGCAGGGTGAACACAAGACTTCAGGGAGAAACATGGATACCGCACCGAACCTAGAGGGATTAAAATCGGCGAGTATGGCTAGATTTGTGGCTGTGTGCAAATTCTAAAATATATTAAATCCGTTAAAGTGAATCTGTCAGTTGATACATTCTGCCCGAACCAGAGGCAGTGAGAATCAGACGCCGGCTGTGTTATGGCATTAATGTATGTTTAATAGTAAAGTGCTGCGGCGGGCTTCAGGCAGCATGAATCAGCGGGCAGGTTCCCTTTAATGCCCCTGTAGATACTCAGAAAATGAAACCACAATGACAGACTTTCAGTAATAGAAATTGATAGTTCTATCAAAAAATTCTTAACAAGTCCTATTATTTCTAAGACCCTTTTCTTAGTCTGCGGAGTCTTATTTCCAGCAGACACTCTTCTAGGCAGTGTCATTTGGGTATAATTACCAAAACATTCTTCTGGAAATAAGTGGTATTTACATGGAGTAACCGGCTGCACTATATGTAAAGGCTTAATGATACGAGGTTTCTTAAAGAGAACCTTTCAGGTCCAATTTGCACTAAGAGCCACGAGCAGTTCTGGGTACATATTGCTAATCCCTGCCTAACTAGTGTTACACTAGCATAAGTAAAGAGATCTATAGAAAAAGTATTTCAAAAGATCCTTCATGATATACTAATGAGCGCAGGGAATTAGTTGCAAGGGCATTATTTCTACTTACTAGTCTGCCCTCTTAGCATATTAGCAGGCCCCTCTAGGTGTCCAACATGCTTTCAATGCCCAAAGTCATCGGCATAGACGTGCATACCTGTGTCCGCTGTCACCGCCTCAGACACCGGGCAGTGCACATGATCAGAAGTCTCTGCACTTCCGGTCAGGCACACTAGACCTCTCGGAAGCTGGGGTGCGTACACCCAGCTTCATACACTACCGGAAGTGCCAGGACTTCTGATCTTGTGCACAGAGCCTAAACCTGGCGTCTGACGTGTTGACATGGACAGATACTTGCGTCTATGCTGATGACGCTGGGCATTGAAAAACATGTTAGCACGCATAGAGGGGCATGCTAACACCTAAGACACACCGCATGAAAATCAGACCAAGTGGAGTGCCATAAAATATCGCATTCCACTCGGACCATTATTAGCCTATGTGTCAGCGCACATGAGCGATTATTTTCTGCATGCTGCAACTGTAATGCAAGACTCTTTCTCTTGCACCCATTCAAGCCTATGGGGAAAGAGAAAGATCGCACTGCACTCGCGGTACACCGGTGTACCGCGAGTGCAGGGTGAGAATGGCAATAGCCGGCAATGGAGGAGAGAGGGAGATAAATCCCTCCCTCTCCTCCTCTGTGCCGGCCCGCCCCTCCTCAGCACTGGCCCGCCCGTTCGCAGCGCCGGCCCATCCGCTCACATGATCAGACCTCAGTCGCAGGGACACTCGCCTCCTGCTGTGCTGCCAACGTGAGCCGAGTGTCATACGAGGATCGCATTAGTCCCCGTGTGGCCCCGGCCTAACATGCTAAGAGGGCAGACTAGTCAGGAGAAACAAAACGCCCTTGCGCTCAGTTGCATCTCATAAAAGGATCTTTACAAATACTTTTTCTAAAGATCTCTTTATGTGTGCTAGTGTATGCTGTGGAAACTGTCTAGACATTAGAAATAACTAGGCAGGGATTAGAAATATGTGCCCAGAACGTCTTGTGGTTCTGACCGCATAGGGGACCAGACAGGTTCCCTTTAATACCTGTTAACACAAGCAGTCTGCAGTAATCGATGAGCACTGAAAGATCTGTAATAGATTGTTCAGTGCACAGCGGCTGCCATGTTTCTTGGCAGAGAGTCCTGTTTACACAGGCTGATGCACCGCCGAGAACGACGATCTTGCCCGCTACACAAAAGATCATTTCTCCTGATAAGCGAGTGTTGTGCTCCATCATCGGCATCCTGTTTACACTGAAAGATTACCATAAAACAAGCCTTTTTACAAATCGGTTGCTCACAATAGTCTTTCGGTGTAAATGCAGCTTTAAGCTGCAGATTTTACCAGAGTCATCTTCTCACATACATGCATGCATATATCTATCTGGAAATTAATTCATATTATTTATACTAATTAAAAATACATTAACACTGTGAAAGATTAGTCAGGCTACAGACTCCATTGACTTTAATGGAGTCTATCTGGGTTCCAAAACTTTTGACAGCAGGAATAGTACAGTCAATTAAAAGGTGTAAAAGCTCGCCAGAAGGTGTACATGCCGCACTTCAGAAAAAAATATTAACACATTGAGAAAACTGTTGCTCAGTGAAGCCCCAATCAGCCCCTCAAGAAAGCCAACCAATTGTTTGAAGTTCTGATGGGGATATTTTCTAAGTCATATGAGTAATAATAAAGAAAAAAAATGTACCTTTCTGTTGGGATAACCACTTTGACTATGGCTTGCGACAGAGTCTGTATATGAAGTCACATCAGATAATAAACATAGAATATGTGAGTATTGTTAACAAACAAGCAAAAAAATATACATATTCATTGCAAAACACTACAATATCTAGTACAGGCAGGCACTTTGTGAAAGTCACACTAAACACCTAACAACGTAAGTGCCTATCAAGTGGGTAATAGCTGGAAAGTCCTGACATTACAATAAAGCAGTAAATAGGGGCTACACTGGAAATGG
The DNA here is from genome assembly GCF_048569485.1 of Anomaloglossus baeobatrachus. Taxonomy (NCBI): domain Eukaryota; kingdom Metazoa; phylum Chordata; class Amphibia; order Anura; family Aromobatidae; genus Anomaloglossus; species Anomaloglossus baeobatrachus. Next base: position 529,534,874 of record NC_134355.1, on the reverse strand, counting down.
CAAGGGGGGCTACAAATACTGGGCACGGGCCTGTACCCTACTGGAGGCTTACAGAATACAGCAGAGCACTGGCGTATAGCTATACAGAAGCCTCAATTCTAACACAAAATAAAAGGGGACATCCAGAGCTTGGTTAAGTGCTAGAAATTTGGTTAAAAGGCAAAGTAAATTCAATAGACTTGACAGTGGAAAAACGGCTATGAAGCCTGGTCCCCGATTTCAAGTAGAAGGATGCGGGACGCTAAGGCTATGTGCACACGTTGCAGACGTTCTGCAACCAAATCTGCACATACTGGCAGGAAAACCGCTGCGGCAAAAACCCGCATTCTGCCACGTTTTTAAAGCTTTTTTTAATTGCTCTCAATGGTGAACACAGAGTCAACATGCAGAAGGAATCACCATGCTGCAGTTTTTTGTCTACAGCCAAATCTGCAAGGAAAAAAATCCCGAACGTGTGCACAACACTACAGGACTCTCATGCTTTGCTGGCATTTGTGAAAATCTGCAAGCAAAACCGTGGCAAAAAACGCAACGTGTGCACACAGCCTGAAGGTTCAGAAACAGCCTTCAGACTGATGAAGTCAGATATGGGAGAATTCACAAGCAGCAGATTTGATGTAAGAATCACTTCCATTCACATGAACGGGATTACTTTATAAATTACTAAAAGGGAATATGCCACCAGAATTTTGCGACCTCATCTAAAAGTAGCATGATGTAGGGGGCAGAGACCGTGATTCCAGTGATGGAGCGCTTACTTTACCTGTTGCTGCAGTCTTAATAAAATCCCTGCTTTCTGAACTGCAGATCTTGCCTTTCTCTGAATGCAGAGCTCTATATAACCCCGCCCTCACCACGGATTGACATCTTTCTCTGTACACAATGCATAGGCAGAAAGCTGCCAGTCATGTGGGCGGGGTTATCATTAATATAGCGGACTATACAGCAACATATATTACTGATAATCTCTTGCTGATAAAACAGTAATTTCATCCAAACTATAGCAAGCAGCCCAGTGGATGACATCACTGGAATCAATGTCTTCGTCTCTGTATTATTCTGCCTTCGGAGTATATGGCAAAAACTTAGTGATGGATTCCCTTTAAATGAATTCTGGTACGACCCATTCATTCAAATGGCACAGTAATTTCTGCAACAACTCTGTCACATGTAAATATCACCTAAACTAAATAATTCTGAAGCAACGGAAAACCAAAAGTAAAATGATATAACTGATTTTTAACCAAGCCCTGTATGTGTCCAAATACTAATAACATTTCCACAAACAAGCCTGTATATCTCAGAATTTACAGATGTTCTACAAGGGGTGAAACAGTTGTCCCCTGGGATAAGGCACACTCCAGGGTATAAATACAAATTATATTTATATAGGAGGAACTACATTTGTAAAAGCAAGGGGCACAGCTATTGTAGGAGATGTACTAACCTGTGAGCTACAAGTTGACACGTGTGAATGGATGAGCAGTAGGGCTATGTGAGATTTTATATGCTTAAACTAGGAATATTACACCTTTGATTGTGAGGCAAACTCTGCTAATCCAATTACCTTCTCAAAATCCTCCTTATTTTTCGGTGGTGGTAACATCGGAGCTGTAGGATTCTTCAGGCGTTCTCTAGGCTGGGCATTAAAAGGCAAACCGGATGGAGGGGGTGGAAGGGTGTGCTCCATCATAGACGGGGGGATATATATTGGATGTGGAGGGATTGGAACGGCTTTTCCCCATCCTAGCTTCATTTCAAATGACATAACCATTTTTCCTGTAGTGACCGAAAATAAAAAGTGTTAAAAAACCATCATACGATATGAGGGGTCTAAAGGTACTCTGCCAGCAGGATCCACCTGCTGAGTCATGTATATGGGCATGCAAGTCATAGAAAGATGAATAAAATGATGCCTTGATATCTGCGATCAGTCTTATTCCAGAGAAAGCCATGTTCTTCTTATACAGTGTGTCCACCCATATCCTGTCCACCGCCATTAACTTGAGAACGGTGGCAGCTATAGGCATAGAAGTGGTGTCTAGATATAGTAAAGTATCCATGTGCTACGCAATCAAACCACCTATAGCGCCACCTGGTGGAAAAGAAGGGAATTTTGTTTACTTACCGTAAATTCCTTTTCTTCTAGCTCCAATTGGGAGACCCAGACAATTGGGTGTATAGCTATGCCTCCGGAGGCCACACAAAGTATTACACTAAAAGTGTAAAGCCCCTCCCCTTCTGCCTATACACCCCCCGTGCTCCCACGGGCTCCTCAGTTTTGGTGCAAAAGCAAGAAGGAGGAAAAAATTATAAACAGGTTTAAAGTAAATTCAATCCGAAGGAATATCGGAGAACTGAAACCATTCAACATGAACAACATGTGTACACAAAAAAACAGGGGCGGGTGCTGGGTCTCCCAATTGGAGCTAGAAGAAAAGGAATTTACGGTAAGTAAACAAAATTCCCTTCTTCTTTGTCGCTCCATTGGGAGACCCAGACAATTGGGACGTCCAAAAGCAGTCCCTGGGTGGGTAAATAATACCTCATAATAGAGCCGTAACGGCTCCGTCCTACAGGTGGGCAACCGCCGCCTGAAGGACTCGCCTACCTAGGCTGGCATCTGCCGAAGCATAGGTATGCACCTGATAGTGTTTCGTGAAAGTGTGCAGGCTCGACCAGGTAGCTGCCTGACACACCTGCTGAGCCGTAGCCTGGTGCCGCAAGGCCCAGGACGCTCCCACGGCCATGGGAGAATGGGCCTTCAGCCCTGATGGAACCGGAAGCCCCGAGGAACGATAAGCTTCGAGAATTGGTTACTTGATCCACCGAGCCAGGGTTGATTTGGAAGCTTGTGTCCCTTTACGCTGGCCAGCGACAAGGACAAAGAGTGCATCCGAGCGGCGCAGGGGCGCCGTACGAGAAATGTAGAATCTGAGTGCTCTCACCAGATCTAACAAGTGCAAATCCTTTTCACATTGGTGAACTGGATGAGGACAAAAACAAGGTAAGGAGATATCCTGATTGAGATGAAAGGGGGATACCACCTTAGGGAGAAATTCCGGAACCGGACGCAGAACCACCTTGTCCTGGTGAAACACCAGGAAAGGGGCTTTGCATGACAGTGCTGCTAGCTCAGACACTCTCCGAAGTGAAGTGACTGCTACTAGGAAAACCACTTTCTGCGAAAGGCGTGCGAGAGAAATATCCCTCATTGGCTCGAACGGTGGTTTCTGAAGAACCATCAGCACCCTGTTCAGATCCCAGGGTTCCAACGGACGCTTGTAAGGAGGGACGATGTGACAAACCCCCTGCAGGAAGGTGCGTACCTGTGGAAGTCTGGCCAGGCGCTTCTGAAAAAACACAGAGCGCAGAGACTTGTCCCTTAAGGGAGCAGAGTGACAAACCCTTTTCCAATCCGGACTGAAGAAAGGACAGAAAAGTGGGCAAGGCAAATGGCCAGGGAGAAAAACCCTGAGCAGAGCACCACGACAGGAATATTTTCCACGTCCTGTGGTAGATCTTGGCGGACGTTGGTTTCCTAGCCTGTCTCATAGTGGCAATGACCTCTTGAAATAATCCTGAAGACGCTAAGATCCAGGACTCAATGGCCACACAGTCAGGTTGAGGGCCGCAGAATTCAGATGGAAAAACAGCCCTTGAGACAGCAAGTCTGGTCGGTCTGGTAGTGCCCACGGTTGGCCGACCGTGAGATGCCACAGATCCGGGTACCACGACCTCCTCGGCCAGTCTGGAGCGACGAGGATGGCGCGGCGGCAGTCTGCCCTGATCTTGCGTAACACTCTGGGCAACAGTGCCAGCGGAGGAAACACATAAGGGAGTTGAAACTGCGACCAATCCTGAACTAAGGCGTCTGCCGCCAGAGCTCTGTGATCGTGAGAACGTGCCATGAATGCCGTGACCTTGTTGTTGTGCCGGGACGCCATTAGGTCGACGTCCGGCATCCCCCAGCGGCAACAGATCTCCTGAAACACGTCCGGGTGAAGGGACCATTCCCCTGCGTCCATGCCCTGGCGACTGAGAAAATCTGCTTCCCAGTTTTCCACGCCCGGGATGTGAACTGCGGAGATGGTGGAGGCCGTGGCTTCCACCCACATCAAAATCCGCCGGACTTCCTGGAAGGCTTGCCGACTGCGTGTTCCTCCTTGGTGGTTGATGTAAGCCACCGCTGTGGAGTTGTCCGACTGAATTCGGATCTGCTTGCCTTCCAGCCACTGCTGGAACGCTTTTAGGGCCAGATACACTGCCCTGATCTCCAGAACATTGATCTGAAGTGAGGACTCTTGCCGAGTCCACGTACCCTGAGCCCTGTGGTGGAGAAAAACTGCTCCCCACCCTGACAGACTCGCGTCCGTCGTGACCACCGCCCAGGATGGGGGTAGGAAGGATTTCCCCTTCGATAATGAAGTGGGAAGAAGCCACCACCGAAGGGAAGCTTTGGTTGCCTGAGAGAGGGAGACGTTCCTGTCGAGGGACGTCGGCTTCCTGTCCCATTTGCGTAGGATGTCCCATTGAAGAGGACGCAGGTGAAACTGCGCGAAAGGGACTGCCTCCATTGCTGCCACCATCTTCCCCAGGAAGTGCATGAGGCGCCTCAAGGGGTGTGACTGACCTTGAAGGAGGGATTGCACCCCCGTCTGCAGTGAACGCTGCTTGTTCAGCGGAAGCTTCACTATCGCTGAGAGGGTATGAAACTCCATGCCAAGGTATGTCAGCGATTGGGCCGATGTCAGATTTGACTTTGGAAAATTGATGATCCACCCGAAACTCTGGAGAGTCCCCAGAGTAGCGTTGAGGCTGTGCTGGCATGCCTCTTGAGAGGGTGCCTTGACCAGCAGATCGTCTAAGTAAGGGATCACCGAGTGACCCTGAGAGTGGAGGACCGCTACTACTGTAGCCATGACCTTGGTGAAAACCCGTGGGGCTGTCGCAAGGCCGAACAGCAGTGCCACGAACTGAAGGTGTTCGTCTCCTATGGCGAAGCGCAGGAAGCGCTGATGCTCTGGAGCAATCGGTACGTGGAGATAAGCATCTTTGATATCGATCGATGCAAGGAAATATCCTTGGGACATTGAGGCGATGATGGAGCGGAGGGATTCCATCCGGAACCGCCTGGTCTTTACGTGTTTGTTGAGCAGTTTTAGGTCCAGGACCGGACGGAAAGACCCGTCCTTCTTTGGGACCACAAACAGGTTGGAGTAAAAACCGTGACCCTGTTGCTGAAGAGGAACAGGGACCACCACTCCTTCTGCCTTCAGAGTGCCCAGCGCCTGCAGAAGACCATCGGCTCGCTCGGGAGGCGGAGATGTTCTGAAGAATCGAGTCGGAGGACGAGAGCTGAACTCTATCCTGTAACCGTGAGACAGAATGTCTCTCACCCAACGGTCTTTTACCTGTGGCAGCCAGGTGTCGCAAAAGCGGGAGAGCCTGCCACCGACCGAGGATGCGGTGTGAGGAGGCCGTAAGTCATGAGGAAGCCGCCTTGGTAGCGGCACCTCCGGCGGTCTTTTTAGGGCGTGACTTAGACCGCCATGAATCGGAGTTCCTCTGATCCTTCTGAGGCCTTTTGGACGAGGAGAATCGGGACTTGCCCGCACCCCGAAAGGACCGAAACCTCGACTGTCCCCTCCTCTGTTGGGGTATGTTTGGTTTGGCCTGGGGTAAGGATGTTTCCTTTCCCTTGGATTGTTTGATGATTTCATCCAATCTCTCACCAAACAAACGGTCGCCAGAAAATGGCAAACCGGTTAAGCACTTTTTGGAAGCCGAATCTGCCTTCCATTCCCGCAGCCACAAGGCCCTGCGTATTGCCACCGAATTGTCAGCTGCAACCGCCGTACGGCTCGCAGAGTCCAGGACAGCATTAATAGCGTAGGACGCAAATGCCGACGTTTGAGAGGTTATGGACGCCACTTGCGGCGCAGACGTACGTGTGAGTGCGTCAATTTGCGCTTGACCCGCTGAGATAGCTTGGAGTGCCCATACGGCTGCGAATGCTGGAGTAAAAGACGTGCCGATAGCTTCATAGATGGATTTCAACCAGAGCTCCATCTGTCTGTCAGTGGCATCCTTGAGAGAAGCCCCATCTTCAACTGCAACTATGGATCTAGCCGCCAGTCTGGAGATTGGAGGATCCACCTTGGGACACTGAGTCCAGCCCTTGACCACGTCAGGGGGGGAAGGGATAACGTGTATCCTTAAGGCGCTTGGAAAAACGCTTATCTGGACAAACTCGGTGTTTCTGGACTGCCTCTCTGAAGTCAGAGTGGTCCAGAAACATACTCGTTGTACGCTTGGGAAACCTGAAACGGAATTTCTCCTGCTGAGAAGCTGACTCCTCTACTGGAGGAGCTGCGGGAGAAATATCCAACATTTGATTTATGGACGCGATAAGATCATTCACTATGGCGTCCCCATCAGGAGTATCAAGGTTGAGAGCGGCCTCAGGATCAGAATCCTGATCAGCTACCTCCGCTTCATCATACAGAGAGTCCTCCCGCTGAGACCCTGAACAATGTGATGATGTCGAGGGGATTTCCCAGCGAGCTCGCTTAGGCGGTCTGGGGCTGCGGTCCGTGTCAGAGACCTCACCCTGGGATCTATGAGACACCCCGGGAGGACATTGTTGTTCCAACAGAGGGGAACCAGGGGGCAATGATTCCACAGTGCCCCTGGTCTGAGATACCGGTCTGGACTGCAAAGCTTCTAGTATCTTAGCCATAGTCTCAGAAAGTCTTTCAGTAAAAACTGCAAACTCCGTCCCTGTCACCTGGACAGTGTTAGCAGGTGGCTCCCCCTGGGCCACCCTTAGCAGAGGCTCCGGCTGAGCAAGTGCCACAGGGGCCGAGCACTGTACACAATGAGGGTCAGTGGAACCTGCCGGTAGTGAAGCCTTACATGCGGCGCAGGCAGCATAGTAAGCCTGTGTTTTGGCACCCTTGCTTCTTGTGGACGCCATGCTGTTGTCTCCCCTGAGCAACCCAGGAGGGTATATAGCCAAAAATCAACCGTGCACCATACAGTGTAAAGTATAGCCTATAATCATATAATCTATAAGTACACTTCTGCACAAGTGGGGCCAGCACCTCAGGTGCTGCTTACCGCCCGCTCAAAGCGGTTGTGTGGTCACCAGAATCCCTGCCTGGGTCTCCCAGAGCTTGTCTCCCCTCTCCAGCGTCAGAAGAGCTGACAGGAATGGCTGCCGGCGTCCTGAGGAGAGGAGGGGGCCGTAGGCGTGCCCTAGAAAGTGCGGGAATCTGGTGCCCCACTGTGCACAGTGAGGGGGGTGGAGTATGCAAAGCATGTTCCAGCCCTCAGTGCTGATGCCCTGTACAGCGTCCCGCCCTTCCCCTGACTGGCAGGCCTGGGGGCGGGAAAAGAATGAGGCTAGGCCGCAAAAGCCGGGGACTAAAGTTATAAGCGCGGCCGCCGTATAAGCGCGGTCGGCGCGGTAGTCCCCGGCGTACTAACAGTCCCAGCCGCGCCGAGAGTAAACATGGCAGCGGCGGTCAGCGCGGTAGTCCCCAGTAAACTAACACACCCAGCCACGCTGCAGTGTGTGATGGCACAAGCGCGGTCAGCGCTGCGGTCCCCAGCGCACTAACACACCCAGCAATGCTGGAGTGTTTCTGTGCGCGGTCCCCAAGGGGACACAGAGTACCTGAAAGTAGCAGGGCCATGTCCCTGACGATACTCGGCTCCTTATCCAGCAGACCAGGAGCTGTGGATGGAGCACGGTCTCAGTGCCTGGAGACCGATTAGGATCCCACTTCACCCAGAGCCCTAAAGCGGATGGGGAAGGAAAACAGCATGTGGGCTCCAGCCTCCGTACCCGCAATGGATACCTCAACCTTAACAACACCGCCGACAAGAGTGGGGTGAGAAGGGAGCATGCTGGGGGCCCTGTTAAGGGCCCTCTTTTCTTCCATCCGACATAGTCAGCAGCTGCTGCTGACTAAGCTGTGGAGCTATGCGTGCATGTATGCCTCCTTCGCACAAAGCATAAAAACTGAGGAGCCCGTGGGAGCACGGGGGGTGTATAGGCAGAAGGGGAGGGGCTTTACACTTTTAGTGTAATACTTTGTGTGGCCTCCGGAGGAATAGCTATACACCCAATTGTCTGGGTCTCCCAATGGAGCGACAAAGAAGAACTGAGTTAGCATTTTTATTTCGAAAACGGAACGAGATAGAGAAAAAAAGTGAATTACAAAGTTGTAGGGCATCATCAATTCAATAAGAATCCACACCATGCATACAGAAATGCTATGATTGGAACGTGAAACTCACAAGGCTGTGGACGTGAAGCGATACCTCATGGACACCTTCCTACAAGTCACTGGCTATGGTGGCTGTATGGAGTGGCCGCCACGATCACCTGACCGTCACCTTACCCCATTGGACTTCTTTCTGTGAGGTCACATCAAACAGGAGGTGTATGCGACCCCTCCACCAACATTGCAGGACCTATGACGACGTATCACAGATGCTTGTGCAAACGTGTCACCTACCATATTGCACAACGTGCAGCAGGATACAGTATGCTGTCCAGAGTCCAGCTGTGCATTGCAGCTGACGGTGGCCACTTTGCGCATCAAAGTTAAATGAGCGCCATATGCAGGACCAGCATTCAATGTTTTTTTTTGGGGGGAGGGGGGATCATGGGTTTCATATCATAGCATTTCTGTGTACAAGGTGTCGATTCGTATTGAATTGATGATGTCCTACAATTTATTCACTTTTTTTTCTCTATCTCGTTCCGTTTTCGAGATAAAAATGCTATTGTTTTCCACCAGGTGGCGCTATAGGTGGTTTCATTGGGTAGCGCATGGCTACTTTACTAACCTAGACACCACTTCTATGCCTATAGCTTCCGCCGTTCTCAAGTTAATGGCGGTGGACAGGATATGGGTGGACACACTGTATGTAAATGAGTGGTGGGCCAGACATTGATCTGCATGAGATTCTGCCTCCAGAGATTATTTTAAATAAAAAGAGGAGTTACCAGTGTAATATGTATCCAACACAACTGTATAATTGAACTTTGTCTCCATACAACCCTTTAGCAGCTGCAGCTCTCACAGCTCTGCAGTATTGTAACAATACTGCACCAGTGTCTGCCTGTGAGATGGAAGCTGAAGCGGAGAGGAACCTGCAGATGTGTTAGTTATAATCAGGAATGCTCTCTGGGAAATATGCAAATTGTCTCTTCAGTGAAGAGAGAATTTGCATACTTCCCAGAGGAGCAATGCGGCTTAAAGCCTCCTCACCACTAGCATGCTGGATTGGGGTGTCAGTCTCCGCAAGAAGAATATCTTCCCCCTTAGACCCAGTCTTAGCCTCTCATACAGCCAGAGCAGATCTCATACTTTGCACTGATGAGGGACAACAATCACTTGCAAACTGAGGTTCTGATCTGGCATAAGTCCTAAGTCATATGACAAAGCTCATTAAAGGGTCACTTTTGACTTTTAGGATTGCTACCTCCAATAGGTGGTGCAAGAGTGCATCTACCTAGTCACTGAAGAGACAATCTGCCGTTATAATCAGGGCTGTGGAGTCGGTAAACCAAACCTTCGACTCAGACTCCTCAATTTCCCTTGCACCGACTCCGACTCCTACATATATTGCTTATAGTTAGGTGAAAAATTTATTGTAGTACATGAACATGTGTATGTGAACATCAGACATTTAATATTTTTTATGATACAATAATCAAGATATTTGGATAGAACATAAAATATATTTATTAGAATACAACTTTAGAACAAACGGTAATAAATATGTAATACAATAGGTAATATACAGTAGATTACATATATATCTTGTGTGTGTATGTATGTATATATATATTTTACATATTGTATTACATATTTACAATTTATTAGTTTTTTGTGATCTAAAGTTGTATTCCAATAAATATATTTTATGTTCTATCTAAATATCTTGATTATTGTATCATAAAGATAATTAAATGTCTGATGTTCACATTGTACTACAATACATTTTTCACTTAAATATAAGCAATATACTAAATGTTATTATTTAGTAAAATATTCAGCACATTCTGCATTGCACTCCTGTCCCCAATTTATTATATATTTTAGGAGTCTGAGTCGGTGCATTTTATACCGACTCCACCAAAATGAGCTCCGACTCCACAGCCCTGGTTATAATCCACACAGCTCTGCAGAGAGCGGCCATCACATATCACACGTCTGATTCCGTTGTAAAACGTGAGAGAGAGAATGATCAGCTGATCGCTGTCATTAGCCGGCCGCCGGGGGATCAGCTGATCGCTCACCGCAGCCGGCCGCCGGGTGATCAGCTGATCGCTCAGCGCAGCCGGCCGCCGGGTGATCAGCTGATCGCTCAGCGCAGCCGGCCGCCGGGTGATCAGCTGATCGCTCAGCGCAGCCGGCCGCCGGGTGATCAGCTGATCGCTCAGCGCAGCCGGCCGCCGGGTGATCAGCTGATTGATCAAAGAAGCCAGCCGCCGGGTGATCAGCTGATCGCTCACAGAAGCCGTCCGCCGGGTGATCAGCTGATCGCTCACAGAAGCCGGCCGCCGGGTGATCAGCTGATTGCTCACAGAAGCCGGCCGCCGGGTGATCAGCTGATCGTTTGGCCGCCAAGAGAGCATGTGCAGCGAAATCCTAAGGATTCTGCTGCTCAAAAAAAGTTACACTCTGCGTTCCTGCTGCTTGACGATCGGGTGTTCTACGACTGATCAGTCGGGCGGAGGTAGCAACGCAAGGGCATCAGTCACAATCCGCCGCTCATATAAGTCTATGGGAAACAACGGAATCCGCCAAACGGATTGCGTTGTTTATCAGAGCGGCGGATTGTGACTGGTGCAAAACAACGGAAATGTGAACCTAGACTAAGACATCACATTACAGATATTTTATTTAGCTTCCTATGATCTACATGCCCATGTAGACCGCTTAGAAGGGTTGATCCTACAGACAGATTCCCTTTAAAACTGGAATCAATTCACAGATCTGGTGTGTATGCTTGGTCAGCGACTCTCCTTTAATGCGCTACTGGACTGCCGGTTAGGTGAGCGCGGCTGTCGACTGTCTCTAAGCGGAAGCCAAACATGCGCCCTGCGACTCCAATTTTGTATTGTCTGTACATGTCCCCTCTGAATTGTAAAGCGCTGTGGAATATGTCAGCACTATATAAAAGTTTTTAATTATTATTATGATTAAATAGGGGACAGGGATGCTTTGTTCTCTAAATCAATTGGGGATCAGCAGTTGGTCTTTCATACAACACATCACCTAATTTTGGAATGGATTATTCCTGTAATAAATTAAAGGGGTATTCCCATCTCCAAGATCCTATCCCAATATGTAATAGGAATAATAATAATAATAATAGAAATGTAGTATAATTCTTCAGAAACGCTATGTCACTCACTTCAGGTGCAGGGCATTGGAGTAGCTTGGGTATAAAAGGTTACGGCCACACATTTAGGGACAGTACAGTAAGTTAGTTGCTAGTGGTCGTAACCATGCACAAGAGGTAAGGGACATAGCTTATCTATCCTACATTTCTATTTAGAGGCATTTGCTAATATTCTTATTATTAAACCTGCTACATATTGAGAAGGAGCATGGAGATGGGAATAACCCTTTAACTATGTTGAAATCATAGTAGGAAACACAATTTCATTGGAGGAAAATGGCAGGTTATGAAAACACAAGAAAAGTTACCGTTCAGGTTTTTCAGCGCTCTTTCAGCATCTCGTCTGTTTATGAAAGCAACAAACCCACAATTCCTTTCTCGCGCCCTCTCCTCATCTGTTCGAGGCCACATGATTTTAACACTAGCCAAAGGTCCAAACCTCCCAAACTCCTGGCACAGCATTTCTTCATTCATCTGTGCAAGTAATTACATGTCAATCAATACTTTTGCCACATCAAACCCATGGGCATTAACTGAACAAAATGAAAAAGGCTATTTACACACAAAGATCCACATCACAAGGAGACGGAAAGCAAGTTATGTTTTGTGACAGGCCTAGGAAATATCTAGGAGTGCTTTGCTCAAAACCATCTCCAAGGAGAATGGCGGGTACAAAGGACAGATGTCTCTCACATTATCCCCTTGGGGTACCCAAGACATCCCAGTGATTAAAAAAACAAAAAACGTCTTTGACTAGGGTCACAAAAACTTACCACTAACTTAAAGGAGTTGTTCGACATTAACTCAAAAAAAATTTTGTAAGCTAATCTGTGCTGTATTGTCATATAAAACACCCCTACATTATTTTTTTTAGTTTTCTGACTTTTGTTCCTCTTGAATTATCACTTTATTCTTTGCAGACTTTGTTTACATGCAGCTCAAACAAACATGACAGCTTCCTGTGCCAAACCTCACTCAGAGCCGCCACCGCCCAACCTCATTGTCCAGACCCGCCCCCTGCACACTCATTGGCTGTGAGTATTCCGCCCAGCACTGACCTGTTATCACTCTAGCATTAGAAATAACAGCCCCACATCGGGCTCTGCACCCCCAAACACACATATCTGGCTCTGCACCCCCAAACACACATATCGGGCTCTGCACCCAAAATGCACATCGGGCCCAACACGCACATCGGGCTCTGCACCCCACACGCACATCGGGCTCTGCACCCCACACGCACATCGGGCTCTGCACCCCACACGCACATCGGGCTCTGCACCCCACACGCACATCGGGCTCTGCACCCAACACGCACATCGGGCTCTGCACCCAACACGCACATCAGGCTCTGCACCCAACACGCACATCAGGCTCAGCCTCCCACACGCACATCGAGCTCTGCACCCCACACGCACATCGAGCTCTGCACCCCAAACGCACATTGAGCTCTGCACCCCAAACGCACATTGAGCTCTGCACCCCAAACGCACATTGAGCTCTGCACCCCAAATGCACATTGAGCTCTGCACCCCAAACGCACATTGAGCTCTGCACCCCCATGCACATTGAGCTCTGCACCCACACGCACATCGAGCTCTGCACCCACACGCACATCGAGCTCTGCACCCACACGCACATTGAGCTCTGCACCCCAAACGCACATTGAGCGCTGCACCCCCACGCACATTGAGCTCTGCCCCCACATGCACATCGAGCTCTGCACCCACACGCACATCGGGCTCAGCGCCACACACACACATCGGGCTCAGCGCCACACACACACACACACACACACCGGGCTCTGCAGGCCGCACACACATCGGGCTCTGCACCCCACACATACACATCGGGCTCTGCAACGCCCACACATGGCGCTCTGTACTGACCCCCCACACATGGCGCTCTGTACTGACCCCCCACACATGGCGCTCTGTACTGACCCCCCACACATGGCACTCTGTACTGACCTCCCCACACATGGCACTCTGTACTGACCCCCCACACATGGCACTCTGTACTGATCCCCCACACATGGCACTCTGTACTGATCCCCCACACATGGCACTCTGTACTGACCCCCCCACACATGGCACTCTGTACTGACCCCCCCCCACACATGGCACTCTGTACTGACCTCCCCACACATGGCACTCTGTACTGACCCCCCACACATGGCACTCTGTACTGATCCCCCACACATGGCACTCTGTACTGATCCCCCACACATGGCACTCTGTACTGACCCCCCCACACATGGCACTCTGTACTGACCCCCCCACACATGGCACTCTGTACTGACCCCCCCACACATGGCACTCTGTACTGACCGCCCCACACATGGCACTCTGTACTGACCCCCCACACATGGCACTCTGTACTGACCCCCCACACATGGCACTCTGTACTGACCCTCCCACACATGGCACTTTGTACTGACCCCCACACATGGCACTCTGTACTGACCCCCCCACACATGGCACTCTGTACTGACCGCCCCACACATGGCACTCTGTACTGACCGCCCCACACATGGCACTCTGTACTGACCCCCCACACATGGCACTATGTACTGACCCCCCACACATGCCACTCTGTACTGACTCCCCCACACATGCCTCTCTGTACTAACCCCCCCACACATGCCTCTCTGTACTGACCCCCCCACACATGCCTCTCTGTACTGACCCCCCCACACATGCCTCTCTGTACTGACCCCCCCACACATGGCACTCTGTACTGACCCCCCCACACATGGCACTCTGTACTGACCCCCCCACACATGGCACTCTGTACTGACCCCCCCACACATGGCACTCTGTACTGACCCCCCCACACATGGCACTCTGTACTGACCCCCCCCACACATGGCACTCTGTACTGACCCCCCCCCACACATGGCACTCTGTACTGACCCCCCCACACATGGCACTCTGTACTGACCGCCCCACACATGGCACTCTGTACTGACCGCCCCACACATGGCACTCTGCACTGACCGCCCCACACATGGCACTCTGTACTGACCCTCCACACATGGCACTCTGTACTGACCCTCCCACACATGGCACTTTGTACTGACCCCCACACATGGCACTCTGTACTGACCCCCCCACACATGGCACTCTGTACTGACCGCCCCACACATGGCACTCTGTACTGACCGCCCCACACATGGCACTCTGTACTGACCGCCCCACACATGGCACTCTGTACTGACCGCCCCACACATGGCACTCTGTACTGACCGCCCCACACATGGCACTCTGTACTGACCGCCCCACACATGGCACTCTGTACTGACCGCCCCACACATGGCACTCTGTACTGACCCCCCACACATGGCACTCTGTACTGACCCCCCACACATGGCACTTTGTACTGACCCCCCACACATGGCACTCTGTACTGACCCCCCCACACATGGCACTCTGTACTGACCCCCCACACATGGCACTCTGTACTGACCCCCCCCACACATGGCACTCTGTACTGACCCCCCCACACATGGCACTCTGTACTGACCCTCCCACACATGGCACTCAGTACTGACCCCCCCCACACATGGCCCTCTGTACTGACCCCCCCCCCACACATGGCGCTCTGTGCAGACTCCCCCACACATGGCGCTCTGTACTGACCCACCCACAGATGGCGCTCTGTACCAAGCCCCCCACCAGCACTCTGCACCGACCCCCCATAGGGAATACATACTCACCCCTCCTCGGTCCACGTCGCTGCTCCACGTTCGTCCGCTGTCTGCTCTGGCCAGTGGCCAGAACAGACAGAGGGACAATACTGAGAGGCAGCGCAACACTCCCTCTCATCAGTGCTTTCAAATGTATTGGCATCTGTGATGCCAATACATTTGAATGTGCGATCCTCAGCAGGAGGCTCAGTACTGGCAATGACACCACGGAAGCCACCGCCAGGCCCCTCCCCCAGCTCACGGACCCCACGGCAGGGGAAGGTTGCGGGGAAAGTACGGGGAATGTATAGGAGGGTGCGGTGAAGAGTGGGGCGGGGACTCCACACACTGTACCCGCTCAGCAGGGCGGCAACATGAAGTCTGCTCTGTGGCCGTCAACAACGTGGTCGTGACTTCACAGGAAGCAGCAAAATCCCAGCAGGAACGGTCACATGACCGCTCTGAGGCGGGGGATAGGGGATGACAGCAGGGCAGGTAGTCACTATCTACTTACCTGCCCCAATGTAGCCAAACAGTGAAATAAATAAAAATTAGCAAAATAAGCCGGATAACCTCTTTACAGTAAATGGATTCTCCAAAATGGTCAGTGTTACGCAGTTCAGGCTGCACCCGACAGGTTAGGACTGGATTCAGCCTGTAAAACACTGCTCAGGCCACATGTCTCTGAATGATAATGACTGAGCATTACTGATCTCCCACAACTGGAGCAAAAGGGCTGAAACAAAAAGGGGGAAAAAAAAAAAACCTCCCCGACTGACTGAGCAGATCAGGCTTTTCTTGTGCTCCATGCTCGGAGTCTGTGACCTGCTGTAAAGTTATATGGCTGACTGAGCAGGACCAGAACAGGTTTACACTGGAGTACGGAGCAAGACTGAAGGAGGAGACAGAGGTTTCATCTCTGCTCAGTGTCCAGTTGTAAACCTGTGGCTGAATGAAGACAGTTTCTCGATGAGCTCCTCAGCTTTTCAGGAACTTAAGGGGGCTTTACACGCAACGAAATTGCTAACGAGATGTCGTTGGGGTCACGGAATTCGTGACGCACATCTGGCCTCGTTAGCTTCGTCGCTGCGTGTGAAACGTACGAAGACCGCTAACGATCAAAATTACTCACCGAATCGTTGATCGTTGACACATCGTTCTAATCCCAAATATCAATGGTATTGCAGGACGCAGGTTGTTGGTCGTTCCTGAGGCAGCACACATTGCTACGTGTGACACCCCAGGAACGCGGAACAACACCGTACCTGCGTCCTCCGGCAATGAGGTGGACGTCACTTTCTTTCGGCTGCTTCTCCGCCCCTCCGCTTCTATTGGACGGCTGCCGTGTGACGCCGCACGAACTGCCCCCTTAGCTAGGAAGGTAAGCACGTGTGACGGGTCCGAGCGATGTTGGGCGCCACGGGCAGCGATTTGCCCGTGACGCACAACCAACGGGGGCAGGTGCTTTCACTAGCGATGTCGCTGCGTGTAAAGCAGCCTTTACTCTAACAATGCTCACACATATAGTTCCAGCAATGTTTCTGCATGAAATATGCGACGACTGCCACCTTGAAAAACTTTTAGAACTCCTTTAACATTTTAAATTCACATTAAAGGTAAAATACAAGTGTATCTTATAAAACATATTTTAAAAGGGTTTGTGGCGAACTCTTATATTGATGAACTATTTTCAGGACAGGTCATCATTACCATATTGGTAGAAGACTGGACATCCCTGGTTGGCATCTGTCAATAGAGCAGCCTTGGACATTGATTAGTGGCCGCTGCTTGGTACTGCACCTAATCTTCCAATAATCAGTGTATAGGGCTGCATATTCCTTCCCATACCTTGCTTATATACAGAAACCGCTGGAGCAGGTTCAGGCTGGGGATGCAGAGTGCCGTAAGCCCCACTGATCTGTTTGATGAACTAAATGTTGGAAAAGTCATAATACCATGTTTCCCCAAAAATAAGAAATTGTCTTATATTATTTTTGAACCGAAAAATGCGCTAGGCCATATTCTCAGGTAAACAGGTTTGGGGTAAGTTTACCTCCCCAAAAAAGCAGACACCCCCCCACCCTTCCTAGGAGAATCATACTTACCAGACCTTGGACATCTGGTTGCTCCCAGGTCCTCCTGCAACCTTCGGAGGGCGTTTCCAGTAAATATGCTCCACATGGTCCTCCTGTGCTTCTGGCCGACACTCACAGATCAGATTGCGCACACACATCAGATCGCGTACAAATCACATCTGGTGATAACTACTGCTTCTGGCAGGCAGGGGAACCTGGGACACAGTGCAGTGGTGTGCGAGGACCTGCATCGATGCGTTCCACTGCTGCTCCTCCATGCATTCTACTGCAGGTGCTCGCGCTCCACTGCACTGCGTGCCAGGTTATCCTGATGGCCAGAAGCAATAGGTATCACTGAATGTGGTGAGTGTGTGCGCGATCTGACATGCGATTGTGTGCGCCATATCAAGTGCGTCTGTGTGTATTCCACTGCAGGTCCTTCATGCATTCCACTGCAGGTCCTCCCGTTTGGCAACTGGTGAGAATGATTGTGGGGTCTTCTCTCTTTTGGGGGTGTCTGCTTTCTATAATAAAGGGTACTGCAGTATTCTTTAACTTTTTAGTCTGCATGGACACTTCATTATTGAACCCCGAGTAGGGCTTATTTTCGGAGTAGGGTTTATATTTAAGTCTTGGGCTGAAAAGCTTGAACATTCCTGCTAGAGCTTATTTCCAGAGTAGGGCTTATTTGCTGGGAAACATGGTACTTAAATACTATTAATACAGGCTACAGCATCCTGAAAAAGGTCATACCTGTCAGCCTCATATCAGATGCCTTGTTGTGGTTAAATCATCTTTATCTCTTTATGTAAATGAGCTCTTCCAGGCTATGGGGTGGATGCTGCCTGGAAGTAACTCCGCCTCCAGAGATTATTTTATATAAAGAAGGGAATTTTGTTTACTTACCGTAAATTCCTTTTCTTCTAGTCTTCTAGCTCCAATTGGGAGACCCAGACAATTGGGTGTATAGGCTATGCCTCCGGAGGCCGCACAAAGTATTACACTAAAAGTGTAAAGCCCCTCCCCTTCTGCCTATACACCCCCCGTGCTCCCACGGGCTCCTCAGTTTTGGTGCAAAAGCAAGAAGGAGGAAAAAAAAATTATAAACTGGTTTAAAGTAAATTCAATCCGAAGGAATATCGGAGAACTGAAACCATTCAACATGAACAACATGTGTACAAAAAAAAAACAGGGGCAAGTGCTGGGTCTCCCAATTGGAGCTAGAAGAAAAGGAATTTACGGTAAATAAACAAAATTCCCTTCTTCTTTGTCGCTCCATTGGGAGACCCAGACAATTGGGACGTCCAAAAGCAGTCCCTGGGTGGGGAAATAATACCTCATAATAGAGCCGTAACGGCTCCGTCCTACAGGTGGGCAACCGCCGCCTGAAGGACTCGTCTACCTAGGCTGGCATCCGCCGAAGCATAGGTATGCACCTGATAGTGTTTCGTGAAAGTGTGCAGGCTCGACCAGGTAGCCGCCTGACACACCTGCTGAGCCGTAGCCTGGTGCCTCAAAGCCCAGGACGCGCCCACGGCTCTGGTAGAATGGGCCTTCAGCCCTGCGGGAACCGGAAGCCCAGCAGAACGGTAAGCTTCGAGAATTGGCTCCTTGATCCACCGAGCCAGGGTTGATTTGGAAGCCTGTGACCCTTTACGCTGGCCAGCGACAAGGACAAAGAGTGCATCCGAGCGGCGCAGGGGCGCCGTACGAGAAATGTAGAGTCTGAGTGCTCTCACCAGATCTAACAAGTGCAAATCCTTTTCACATTGGTGAACTGGATGAGGACAAAAAGAGGGTAAGGAGATATCCTGATTGAGATGAAAAGGGGATACCACCTTGGGGAGAAATTCCGGAACCGGACGCAGAACCACCTTGTCCTGGTGAAACACCAGGAAAGGGGCTTTGCACGACAACGCTGCTAGCTCAGACACTCTCCGAAGAGAGGTGACTGCTACTAGGAAGACCACTTTCTGCGAAAGGCGTGAGAGAGAAATATCCCTCATTGGCTCGAATGGTGGTTTCTGAAGAGCCATCAGCACCCTGTTCAGATCCCAGGGTTCTAACGGCCGCTTGTAAGGAGGAACGATGTGACAAACCCCCTGCAGGAACGTGCGTACCTGTGGAAGTCTGGCTAGGCGCTTCTGGAAAAACACAGAGAGCGCTGAGACTTGTCCCTTAAGGGAGCCGAGCGACAAACCCTTTTCAAGTCCAGATTGAAGGAAGGACAGAAAAGTGGGCAAGGCAAAAGGCCAGGGAGAAAAACCATGAGCAGAGCACCATGACAGGAAAATTTTCCACGTCCTGTGGTAGATCTTGGCGGACGTTGGTTTCCTAGCCTGTCTCATAGTGGCAATGACCTCTTGAGATAATACTGAAGACGCTAGGATCCAGGACTCAATGGCCACCCAGTCAGGTTGAGGGCCGCAGAATTCAGATGGAAAAACGGCCCTTGAGACAGCAAGTCTGGTCGGTCTGGTAGTGCCCACGGTTGGCCGACCGTGAGATGCCACAGATCCGGGTACCATGACCTCCTCGGCCAGTCTGGAGCGACGAGGATGACGCGGCGGCAGTCGGCCCTGATCTTGCGTAACACTCTGGGCAACAGTGCCAGCGGAGGAAACACATAAGGGAGCTGAAACTGCGACCAATCCTGAACTAAGGCGTCTGCCGCCATAGCTCTGGGATCTTGAGACCGTGCCATGAACGTCGGTACCTTGTTGTTGTGCCGGGACGCCATGAGGTCGACGTCCGGCACCCCCCAGCGGCAACAGATCTCCTGAAACACGTCCGGGTGAAGGGACCATTCCCCTGCGTCCATGCCCTGGCGACTGAGATAATCTGCTTCCCAGTTTTCCACGCCCGGGATGTGAACTGCAGAGATGGTGGAGGCCGTGGCTTCCACCCACATCAAGATCCGCCGGACTTCCTGGAAGGCTTGCCGACTGCGTGTGCCGCCTTGGTGGTTGATGTATGCCACCGCTGTGGAATTGTCCGACTGAATTCGGATCTGCTTGCCTTCCAGCCACTGCTGGAACGCTTTCAGGGCAAGGTACACTGCCCGTATTTCCAGAACATTGATCTGAAGTGAGGACTCTTGCCGAGTCCACGTACCCTGAGCCCTGTGGTGGAGAAAAACCGCTCCCCACCCTGACAGACTCGCGTCCGTCGTGACCACCTCCCAGGATGGGGGTAGGAAGGATTTCCCCTTCGATAATGAAGTGGGAAGAAGCCACCACCGAAGGGAAGCTTTGGTCGCCTGAGAGAGAGAGACGTTCCTGTCGAGGGACGTCGGCTTCCTGTCCCATTTGCGAAGGATGTCCCATTGAAGAGGACGCAGGTGAAACTGCGCGAAAGGGACTGCCTCCATTGCTGCCACCATCTTCCCCAGGAAGTGCATGAGGCGCCTCAAGGGGTGTGCCTGACCTTGAAGGAGAGATTGTACCCCCTTCTGTAGCGACCGCTGCTTGATCAGCAGAAGCTTCACTATCGCTGAGAGGGTATGAAACTCCATGCCAAGATATGTCAGCGATTGGGCCGGTGTCAGATTTGACTTTGGAAAATTGATGATCCACCCGAAACTCTGGAGAGTCTCCAGAGTAGCGTCGAGGCTGTGTTGGCATGCCTCTTGAGAGGGTGCCTTGATCAGGAGATCGTCCAAGTAAGGGATCACCGAGTGACCCTGAGAGTGGAGGACCGCTACTACCGTAGCCATAACCTTGGTGAAAACCCGTGGGGCTGTTGCCAGGCCGAACGGCAGTGCCACGAACTGCAGGTGTTCGTCTCCTATGGCGAAGCGCAAGAAGCGCTGGTGCTCTGGAGCAATCGGTACGTGGAGATAAGCATCTTTGATATCGATCGATGCAAGGAAATCTCCCTGGGACATTGAGGCGATGACGGAGCGGAGGGATTCCATCCGGAACCGCCTGGTCTTTACGTGTTTGTTGAGCAGTTTCAGGTCCAGGACAGGACGGAAAGACCCGTCCTTCTTTGGGACCACAAACAGGTTGGAGTAAAAACCGTGACCCTGTTGCTGAAGAGGAACAGGGACCACCACTCCTTATGCCTTCAGAGTGCCCAGCGCCTGCAGAAGAGCCTCGGCTCGCTCGGGAGGCGGGGATGACCTGAAGAATCGAGTCGGGGGACGAGAGGTGAACTCTATCTTGTAACCGTGAGACAGAATGTCTCTCACCCAGCGGTCTTTTACCCGTGGCAGCCAGGTGTCGCAAAAGCGGGAGAGCCTGCCACCGACCGAGGATGCAGATTGCGGAGGCCGAAAGTCATGAGGAAGCCGCTTTGGTCTTTTTAGGACGTGACTTAGACCGCCATGAATCAGAGTTCCTTTGATCTTTCTGAGGCCTTTTGGACGAGGGGAATTGGGACCTGCCCGCGCCCCGAAAGGACCGAAACCTCGACTGCCCCCTCCTCTGTTGGGGTATGTTCGGTTTGGGCTGGGGTAAGGATGTATCCTTTCCCTTGGATTGTTTGATGATTTCATCCAAACGCTCGCCAAACAATCGGTCGCCAGAAATTGGCAAACTAGTTAAGCGCTTTTTGGAAGCAGAATCTGCCTTCCATTCCCGTAGCCACAAGGCCCTGCGGAGTACCACCGAATTGGCGGATGCAACTGCCGTACGGCTCGCAGAGTCCAGGACAGCATTAATAGCGTAAGACGCCATTGCCGACGTCTGAGCGGTTATGGACGCCACCTGCGGCGCGGAAGTGCGTGTGGCTGCGTCAATTTGCGCTTGACCTGCTGATATAGCTTGTAGCGCCCATACAGCTGCGAATGCTGGGGCAAAAGAAGCGCCGATAGCTTCATAGATGGATTTCAACCAGAGCTCCATCTGCCTGTCAGTGGCATCTTTGAGTGAAGCCCCATCTTCCACTGCAAGTATGGATCTAGCCGCCAGTCTGGAGATTGGAGGATCCACCTTGGGACACTGAGTCCAACCTTTGACCACGTCAGGGGGAAAGGGATAACGTGTATCCTTAAGGCGCTTAGAAAAACGCTTATCTGGACAATCATGGTGATTCTGGACTGCCTCTCTGAAATCAGAGTGGTCCAGAAACATACTCGGTGTACGCTTGGGAAACCTGAAACGGAATTTCTCCTGCTGAGAAGCTGACTCCTCCACCGGAGGAGCTGAGGGAGAAATATCCAACATTCGATTGATGGACGCAATAAGATCATTCACTATGGCGTCCCCGTCCGGAGTATCAAGATTGAGAGCGGCCTCAGGATCAGAATCCTGATCAGCTGTCTCCGCGTCATCAACCAGAGATTCCCCCCGCTGAGACCCTGAACAACATGATGATGTCGAGGGAATTTCCAAGCGAGCTCGCTTAATCGGTCTGGGGCTGGGGTCTGTGTCAGAGCCCTCAGCCTGGGATCTATGAGATACCCCGGGGGGACATTGTTGGTCCAACTGAGGGGGGCCAGGGAACAATGACTCAACAGAGTCCCTGTGCTGAGATACCGGTCTGGACTGCAAGGCTTCTAGTATCTTAGCCATAGTTTCAGAGAGTTTATCCGTAAAGACTGCAAACTCCGTCCCTGTCACCTGGAGAGTGTCAGCAGGTGGCTCCCCCTGGGCCCCTCTTAGCAGAGGCTCCGGCTGAGCAAGTGCAGTAGGGGCCGAGCAGTGCACACAATGAGGGTCAGTGGAACCTGCCGGTAGCGGCGTCGTACATGCGGCGCAGGCAGCATAGTAAGCCTGTGTTTTGGCACCCCTGCCTTTTGTGGGCGCCATGCTATTGTCTTCCCTGAGCAACACAATAGGGTATATAGCCAGAAAACAACTGTGCACTATACAGTGTAAAGTATATACCATAAACATATAATTACACTTCTGCACAATGGGGCTAGCACCACAGGTGCTGCTTACCACCCGCTTAAAGCGGTTGTGAGGCCACCAGAATCCCTGCCTGGGTCTCCCAGAATTTGTCCCCCTCTGCAGCGTCCGAGGAGCTGACAGGAATGGCTGCCGGCGTCCTGAGGAGAGGAGGGAGCCGTGGGCGTGACCCAGAAAGTGCGGGAACTGGTGCCCCACAGTGCACAGTGAGGGGGGTGGAGTATGCAAAGCATTCTCCAGCCCTCATTGCTGCTCGTCTGTACAGCGTCCCGCCCTTCCCCTGCTTGTCAGGGCTGTGGGCGGGAGGAAGAAAGACTAGGCCGCAAAAGCCGGGGACTCGAGTAATAAGCGTGGCCGCCGTAAAAGCGCGGCCGCGCGGAAGTCCCCGGCGCACTACAAGTCCCAGCCGCGCCTCAGTGTTAAACATGGCGGCGGCGGTCAGCGCGGTAGTCCCCCTACATAAACACACTCAGCGACGCTGAGTGTGTAATGGCACATTTAACCCGGTCAGCGCCGCGGTCCCCGGTGCACTAGCACACCCAGCAATGCTGGAGTGTTGCTGTGCTCGGTCCCCACGGGGACACGGAGTACCTCCAAGTAGCAGGGCCATGTCCCTGAACGATACCCGGCTCCTATCCAGCAGGCTCCCAGGAGTTGTGGATGAAGCACGGTCTCAGTGCCTGGAGACCGATTGGATCCCACTTCACCCAGAGCCCTAAGGGGGATGGGGAAGGAAAACAGCATGTGGGCTCCAGCCTCCGTACCCGCAATGGATACCTCAACCTTAACAACACCGCCGACAAGAGTGGGGTGAGAAGGGAGCATGCTGGGGGCCCTATATGGGCCCACTTTTCTTCCATCCGACATAGTCAGCAGCTGCTGCTGACCAATCTATGGAGCTTTGCGTGCATGTCTGCCTCCTTCGCACAAAGCATAAAAACTGAGGAGCCCGTGGGAGCACGGGGGGTGTATAGGCAGAAGGGGAGGGGCTTTACACTTTTAGTGTAATACTTTGTGCGGCCTCCGGAGGCATAGCCTATACACCCAATTGTCTGGGTCTCCCAATGGAGCGACAAAGAAAGGGGTGTTACCAGAGTGATGTGTGATGGTCGCTCTCTGCATCTCTATGCAGAGCTGTGTGTGATTATAACCGACACATTTGCAGGTTCCTCTCTGCTTCAGCCTCCATCTGACAGGCAGGCAGTGTTACAATATTGTTGCAATGAAGCAGAGCTCAGGGAACTGCAAAAATGTGTTTGCAAGAAGTCAAATTTAATTTTTCCTTTTCTGTATCAGTTACTTGTCTCACACTGGTAACACCCCATTTAAAATAATCTCTGAAGGTGGAGGTATCTTCCAGGCAGCATCCGCCCCATAGCCTAGAAGAGCTCAATTACATAACGTGATAAAAGATGATTTCTCCACAACAAGGATTCTGATATGAGGCAGACAGGTAGGACATTTTTCAACAGTCTATAACTATATAAATAGGTAAGACTGGTAAAATATGATGACAGATTCCCTATAAAGGGATTGTGTGGGACTTAAAAGGTACAAACTAGGCATGCCAAGTCTGATGGCTGCAGGTCAATGACTGTTCCCTCCTTATTTCAGTAACACGATCAGTAATCAATATGGTGTTTACCAGGATTAAAAGTACTAGACGTGGAGTACGGTAACAAACCTTCAACCACTCAACTCATGTCTACCGTGAGGTCTACATTACTGAAATGGGTCAAAGTTGTTTTTTCATCTCAGATATATGGGTTACAAATAGGGATGATTGAATACTTCAAATATTCGGCTACGCCCATATTCGACGAATAGGTCGCCGCTATTCGACTATTTGTGAATATTCGATGCGCAATGTAAGTCTATGTGAAGCCCGAATAGTGGCTATTCGGCAACTATTCGGGCTTCACATAGACTTACATTGCGCATCGAATATTAGCATAGCAGCGACCTATTCGTTGAATATTTGCGAAGCCAAATATTGCCGACTATTTGTGATATTCGATCATCCCTAGTTACAAACCTTTCCCATAAACAGTTATGCATTTTTGGATATAAGGAGAAATGAAAGCTAGTTTGCAATCTCCAAACCGGCTGCTGGACACAAAAATTAAATCTAAAGAAATAAATAAAATAAATAAATCATCCCCATACCCGCAAAAGTAGTATTGCAATCCGTCCAAAATTTATCAAAAAGTTAGTCAAGAGAAAAATCAAACACACACCGCTCTCTTGGATCACATTAATATTACCTGAGGGTTGATATTTCCTAGATATAAATTAGTTGTGCTTGGGTCGCCAACATCATGTGATCCGGGGGCATAGTCATCAAGAGCTGAAAACAACAGAGAGAATGAGTTACTAAGAAAAAAAAGCTAGAGAAATTAGAACATACTTAAAGAAGGGTGGCCAATGTTTAAAGAAGCACTCCAGCATTTCGTGATCATATAAAGCTCCGCTGCAGCATTCCAGATGTGCAATTTGTTGCATCCATACCCCTTCTACTATGGGCAGCTGCGGTATGTGATCCCTGAAGATCAGTTCAGAGCTTACCTTCTTGTGTAAGGACATGGGCACACAGTGCATTTTTTGCTGCTTTTTTTATTGCCTTTTTGAAACTTAACTGCATGAAAATCTTTATGCCATCAAAGTCAATAGGAATCATGACGTTTTGTGCACTTGTTTCCCCTTGCAGATTTGGTGCAGAAATAAATCTGCAGCATGCCAATTCTTTTGGCATTTTTTCACCCCAGAATGCATAGAAAACACACGGAAAAATGTGACAAAAATGTGTTTTTACTGTCAAGAGATGCAGATTTGGTGCAGAAATTTCTGCGCTCCAAATACTCAGTGTGCGCACATAGCCTAAACTAGAATTCAGGCCGCCCTGAACTACCACCAGTCACATACGGGATGATGGCCCTGTCCTGTATGCGTGCCCTTGTGTACTCTGATGCTGCATTAACTCATTACCAGCACAGCCCCACAATGCTCAGCTGCAGGTATAAAACGCCAATGACTCACATAGTCAGCACTGTGTGTGTGCGCTGAATGTCCAGGAACAGCAGTTGTATGTCACTCATCTATCACTGTTGCCACCAGACAGGACGGAGTCTCATGTCTCTGGCTAGCCAAGTGCATAATGGGAAATGTAGGGCTGCTTTAGAGTTACAGGGGCGGATGGCATGATGGCAGGCAAGCCACAAATAGCACATCAACTAAAGCATGAATGCACAAAGACCCCCTGATCAGACTCCTACAACTACATATTGGCTGGAGTGCTTCCTGAGATTACTAAATAGGTTACCACCAGAGGTTCTGTTTCTTCTTGACTGAGGATCCGCTTTAAAAAAATAAATAAATAAAAAAAAATTAGAGTCTACACAAAATCACTTATGTAACATGACACCTACACAACGAATAACACAGACTGGATAACAATGACATGGCTTTTCTGACAGTCTGCTGAGATGAGGGCATAGTGGTCACAAGGGCTAATGTGCAGGACCCCTGCTTTCCATCACTTATACAAAGACTCAGAGGTTCCCAAAGGATAGAAGAAAAGTACAGTGGAACCTCGCTTAACGAGAATTTCGCTTAACAAGCAAAGCTTTCTGTAAATTTGTAACTCTGTTTACGAGAAAGCTTTGCTGTACGAGCAAAATACTCAACGCACACACTTCCGGTTCCGTACATCCACCGCGCTCTGACCCGCTCTTGCAGTCCACACAAACACACAAGCACACACAAAACACACACAAAGACGCACGCACACACACACAGTATTATGCTCACCTTACCTTCCGTTCCATCGCGGGTCTCATAGTTCTTGTAGTTCCCCGGTACATTGCGACGAGGGAGGAATCCTTGCGGCGAACTACAAGACTCAGGAGGACGGCGATGGAACGGAAGGTAAGGTGAGCATAATATGTGTACCTTCAGTTCAATCGCCGGCCTCCTGGGTCCTGTAGTTCGCCGCTACAGGATATTTATCTACAAGCATGGCGACGAGGCAGGAACTTTGGCTGTCAGACGCTACTCAAAGGCAGCGCGTTGACCAATCAGAGGCAAGCGGCTCCTGCCTTTGACGTCAGCGCTGTGGGTGCGGAAGTTCCGCCCTCGTCGTCATGGTTACCCGATACACAGGCCGTACTAGCGAACAGCAAGTCCCAGGAGACCGGCGATGGAACGGAAGGTAAGGTGAGCATAATAGGTGTGTGTGTGTGTGTGTTTGTGTGTGTTTGTGCATGTGTGGAATGATACAATAGGGGACATTTAACAAGTTGTGGAACAAATTGTCAGCATTGCAATGATTTCCTATGGGAAATCTTCCTTTGCTGAATGAGTAACTTGGTTAACAAGCACACTTGCAGAATGGATTGTTCTCGATAACCAAGGTTCCACTGTAATGTGTTTTTTTGCAGCTTTACAACATATAGAAAAAAATGTCTTTTAGGCAGATTTGGGGAAGATAATTGATTCAATAAGAACTTGGAAGAAAAATAAAAACTTACTTGGGCGTCTCTGTCCTTCACCATCTGCCTGTGGAGGCTCAAATCTGCTCAGTCTGCCTTTTGTTTTGTGCCGTTCATCCCTCTCTTCCTGAATCCTAAAAGAAAAGGCAAATCAGGAAGAAGGGAATTTTGTTACTTACCGTAAATTCCTTTTCTTCTAGCTCCTATTGGGAGACCCAGACGATTGGGTGTATAGCACTGCCTCCGGAGGCCACACAAAGCATTACACTAAAAAGTGTAAGGCCCCTCCCCTTCTGGCTATACACCCCCAGTGGGATCACTGGCTCACCAGTTTTAGTGCAAAAGCAAGAAGGAGGAAAGCCAAGAACTGGTTTAAACAAATTCACTCCGAAGTAACGTCGGAGAACTGAAAACCGTTCAACATGAACAACATGTGTACCCGAAAAACAACCAAAAATCCCGAAGGACAACAGGGCGGGTGCTGGGTCTCCCAATAGGAGCTAGAAGAAAAGGAATTTATGGTAAGTAACAAAATTCCCTTCTTCTTCGGCGCTCCATTGGGAGACCCAGACGATTGGGACGTCCAAAAGCTGTCCCTGGGTGGGTAAAGAATACCTCATGTTAGAGCTGCGAAGACAGCCCTCCCCTACGGGGAGGCAACTGCCGCCTGCAGGACTCTTCTACCTAGGCTGGCGTCCGCCGAAGCATAGGTATGCACCTGATAATGTTTGGTGAAAGTGTGCAGACTCGACCAGGTAGCTGCCTGGCACACCTGTTGAGCCGTAGCCTGGTGACGCAATGCCCAGGACGCACCCACGGCTCTGGTAGAATGGGCCTTCAGCCCTGATGGAACCGGAAGCCCAGCAGAACGGTAGGCCTCAAGAATTGGTTCCTTGATCCATCGAGCCAGGGTGGCCTTAGAAGCCTGTGACCCCTTGCGCTTACCAGCGACAAGGACAAAGAGTGCATCCGAACGGCGCAGGGGCGCCGTGCGGGAAATGTAGATTCTGAGTGCTCGCACCAGATCTAACAAATGTAAATCCTTCTCATACCGATGAACTGCATGAGGACAAAAAGAAGGCAAAGAGATATCCTGATTAAGATGAAAAGAGGATACCACCTTCGGGAGAAACTCCTGAATGGGGCGCAGTACTACCTTGTCCTGGTGGAAGACCAGGAAGGGAGCCTTGGATGACAGCGCTGCTAGCTCAGACACTCTCCGAAGAGATGTGATCGCTACCAGAAAAGCTACTTTCTGTGACAGTCTAGAAAGTGAAACCTCCCTCAGAGGCTCGAAGGGCGGCTTCTGGAGGGCAACTAGCACCCTGTTCAGATCCCATGGATCTAACGGTCGCTTGTACGGGGGTACGATATGACAAACCCCCTGCAGGAACGTGCGCACCTTAGAGAGTCGTGCTAGACGCTTCTGAAAAAAGACGGATAGCGCCGAGACTTGCCCTTTAAGGGAGCCGAGCGACAAACCTTTTTCAAACCCAGATTGCAGGAAAGAAAGAAAGGTAGGCAAGGCAAATGGCCAGGGAGACACTCCCTGAGCAGAGCACCAGGATAAGAATATCCTCCACGTTCTGTGGTAGATCTTAGCGGACGTGGGCTTCCTAGCCTGTCTCATGGTGGCAACGACCCCTTGGGATAATCCTGAAGACGCTAGGATCCAGGACTCAATGGCCACACAGTCAGGTTCAGGGCCGCAGAATTCCGATGGAAAAACGGCCCTTGGGACAGTAAGTCTGGTCGGTCTGGTAGTGCCCACGGTTGGCCGACCGTGAGATGCCACAGATCCGGATACCACGCCCTCCTTGGCCAGTCTGGGGCGACGAGTATGACGCGGCTGCAGTCGGATCTGATCTTGCGTAGCACTCTGGGCAAGAGTGCCAGAGGTGGAAACACATAAGGGAGCCGGAACTGCGACCAATCTTGCACTAAGGCGTCTGCCGCCAGAGCTCTGTGATCGCGAGACCGTGCCATGAAGGTTGGGACCTTGTTGTTGTGCCGGGACGCCATTAGGTCGACGTCCGGCCTTCCCCAACGGCGACAGATTTCCTGAAACACGTCCGGGTGAAGGGACCATTCCCCTGCGTCCATGCCCTGGTGACTGAGGAAGTCTGCTTCCCAGTTTTCTACGCCGGGGATGTGAACTGCGGATATGGTGGAGGCCGTGGTTTCCACCCACATCAGAATCCGCCGGACTTCCTGGAAGGCTTGCCGACTGCGTGTCCCCCCTTGGTGGTTGATGTATGCCACCGCTGTGGAGTTGTCCGACTGAATTCGGATCTGCTTTCCTTCCAGCCACTGCTGGAAGGCTAGTAGGGCAAGATACACTGCTCTGATCTCCAGAACATTGATTTGAAGGGTGGACTCCTGCTGAGTCCACGTACCCTGAGCCCTGTGGTGGAGAAAAACTGCTCCCCACCCTGACAGACTCGCGTCTGTCGTGACCACCGCCCAGGACGGTGGTAGGAAGGATCTTCCCTGTGATAATGAGGTGGGAAGAAGCCACCACTGCAGAGAGTCTTTGGCCGTCTGGGAAAGGGAGACTTTCCTGTCCAGGGATGTTGACTTCCCGTCCCATTGGCGGAGAATGTCCCATTGAAGTGGGCGCAGATGAAACTGCGCAAACGGAACCGCCTCCATTGCCGCCACCATCTTCCCGAGGAAGTGCATGAGGCGTCTTAAGGAGTGCGACTGACTTTGAAGGAGAGCCTGCACCCCAGTCTGTAGTGACCTCTGCTTGTCCAGCGGAAGCTTCACTATCGCTGAGAGAGTATGAAACTCCATGCCAAGATACGTTAGTGATTGGGTCGGTGACAGATTTGACTTTGAGAAGTTGATGATCCACCCGAACGTCTGGAGAGTCTCCAGTGCAACATTCAGGCTGAGTTGGCATGCCTCCTGAGAGGGTGCCTTGACAAGTAGATCGTCCAAGTAAGGGATCACAGAGTGTCCCTGAGAGTGCAAGACTGCTACCACTGCCGCCATGACCTTGGTGAACACCCGTGGGGCTGTCGCCAGACCAAATGGCAGAGCTACGAACTGAAGATGGTCGTCTCCTATCACGAAGCGTAGAAAGCGTTGGTGCTCTGTAGCAATCGGCACGTGGAGATAAGCATCTTTGATGTCTATTGATGCTAGGAAATCTCCTTGAGACATTGAGGCAATGACTGAGCGGAGGGATTCCATCCGGAACCGCCTGGCGTTCACATGCTTGTTGAGCAGTTTTAGGTCCAGAACAGGACGGAATGAGCCGTCCTTTTTTGGCACCACAAAGAGATTGGAGTAAAAACCTTGTCCTTGTTCCCGAAGAGGAACAGGGACCACCACTCCTTCTGCTCTTAGAGAATTCACCGCCTGCAGAAGGGCATCTGCTCGGTCGGGATGTGGGGAGGTTCTGAAGAACCGAGGCGGAGGACGAGAACTGAACTCTATCCTGTACCCGTGAGACAAAATGTCTGTTACCCACCGGTCTTTGACCTGTGGCAGCCAAATGTCGCAAAAGCGGGAGAGCCTGCCACCGACCGAGGATGCGGAGGGAGGCGGCCGAAAGTCATGAGGCAGCCGCCTTGGAAGCGGTACCTCCGGTTGCTTTCTTGGGGCGTGAGTGAGCCCGCCAGGAATCAGAGCTCCTTTGCTCTTTCTGAGTCCCTTTGGACGAGGAGAATTGGGGCTTGCCCGAGCCTCGAAAGGACCGAAACTTTGACTGCCACTTCCTCTGTTGAGGTTTGCTTGATCTGGGCTGGGGTAAGGAAGAGTCCTTACCTTTGGACTGTTTAATGATTTCCGCCAATTGCTCACCAAACAGTCTGTCTCCAGATAATGGCAAGCTGGTTAAACATTTTTTAGAAGCAGAATCTGCTTTCCATTCTTTTAACCACAAGGCTCTGCGCAAAACTACAGAGTTGGCGGATGCCATTGCGGTACGGCTCGTAGAGTCCAGTACCGCATTAATAGCGTAGGTCGCAAACGCAGTCATTTGCGTAGTTAAGGACGCCACTTGCGGCACTGCTGGACGTATGAAAGAGTCCACCTGTGCCAAACCAGCTGAAATAGCTTGGAGCGCCCACACGGCCGCGAATGCTGGAGCAAACGACGCGCCAATAGCTTCATAGACAGATTTCAACCAAAGGTCCATCTGTCTGTCATTGGCATCTTTAAGTGAAGCCCCATCCTCTACTGCAACTATGGATCTAGCTGCAAGCCTGGATATTGGAGGGTCCACTTTTGGACACTGGGTCCAGCGTTTGACCACGTCAGGGGGAAAGGGATAACGTGTATCCTTAAGACGTTTGGAAAAACGCTTGTCCGGATAAGCATGGTGTTTCTGGATTGATGCTCTGAAGTCAGAGTGGTCCAGAAAAGTGCTCAATTTACGCTTGGGATACAGGAAATGGAATTTCTCCTGCTGGGCAGCTGCCTCCTCTGCTGAAGGGGCTGGGGGAGAAATATCCAACAGCCTATTGATGGCCGCTATAAGGTCATTTACCATGGCGTCACCATCTGGCGTATCCAAATTGAGTGCGGTGTCAGGACTAGACTCCTGATCACCCACCTCTGTCTCATCATATAGAGACCCTTCTTGCTGAGACCCTGACCCGCGTGATGACGTGGAGGGTCTCTCCCAGCGAGCTCGCTTAGGCGGCCTGGGACTGTCATCGGAGTCAGAGCCCTCAGCCTGTGATGCCTGGGACCCCCTTGAAGTACGGATTAGTTCCAACTGAGGGGGACCGGGGAACATAGGCACAGCAGTGTCTATGGTCTGAGCAACTGGCCTGGACTGCAAGGTCTCCAGGATTTTTGTCATAGTCACAGACATTTTATCAGCAAAGACTGCAAATTCTGTCCCCGTCACCGGGGCAGGGTTCACAGGCGTCTCTGCCTGGGCTACCACCACCATAGGCTCTGGCTGACGAAGTGCCACTGGGACTGAACATTGCACACAATGAGAGTCGTTGGAGCCTGCTGGTAGATTAGCCCCACATGCTGTACAAGCAGTGTATACAGCCCGTGCCTTGGCACCCTTGCGTTTTGTGGATGACATGTTGTTGTCTTCCCAGAGCAATATAGGGTATACAGCCAAGAAGCGACCGTACAGTGCAGTATATATATATATATATATATATATATATCTGGTACAGGAAAAAGTACACCAATACACACTGTGGCACTAGTGGGGCCAGCACTAATGTGCTGCTTACCGCCCGCTAAACGCGGGTGTGTGGTCGCCAGAAATCCCTAGTCTGGGTCTCCCAGAGCCTGTGTCCGTCCTCCAGCCAGACTGCATGTAGGAATGGCTGCCGGCGTCCTGTGGAGGGGGGGGGGGCGGGCCCTGGGCGTGCCAGACCAAAAGCGGGAAACCTGCGTCCCACTGTGCCTAGTGAGAGGGCTGGAGCATGTAAATAAGGCTCCAGCCCTCGGCGCTGAGTAATCGTACAGCGTCTCTCCCCTTCCCTGATTGACAGGGAGGGGGCGGGAACGAAGCGGAGCTAGGCCGCAAAAGCCGGGGACTAAATTTATAAGCGCCGCCGCCGTAAAAGCGCGGTCGGCGCTAAGTCCCCGGCGCACTACAAGTCCCAGCCGCGCCGCCGCTCCGAGAGTGGCCGGCGCGGTAGTTCCCAGCACATGAAGTCACACAGCTAAGCTGCTGTGACTCAAACCCCAGCGTACAGCGCAACTGTCCCCGGCGCACTAACACACCCAGCAAGTCTGGTGTGTGCGTGCCCGCCTGTACGGGGACACAGAGTACCTGAAAGTTGCAGGGCCTTGTCCCTGAACGGTACACAGCTCCGTATCCATCAGGTTCACTGGGTCTGTGGATGGAGCCCGGCCTCAGGGCTTGGGGGCCGGTAAGATCCCACTTCCACAGAGCCCCTCAGGGGGATGGGGAAGGAAAGCAGCATGTGGGCTCCAGCCTCCGTACCCGCAATGGGTACCTCAACCTTACAAACCACAAGTGGGGTAAGAAGGGAGCATGCTGGGGGCCCTATATGGGCCCTCTTTTCTTCCATCCGACATAGTCAGCAGCTACTGCTGACTAAACAGTGGAGCTATGCGTGGATGTCTGACCTCCTTCGCACAAAGCAGAAAACTGGTGAGCCAGTGATCCCACTGGGGGTGTATAGCCAGAAGGGGAGGGGCCTTACACTTTTTAGTGTAATGCTTTGTGTGGCCTCCGGAGGCAGTGCTATACACCCAATCGTCTGGGTCTCCCAATGGAGCGCCGAAGAAATAATATATACATATCACTAGGTCATTATGTAGAGTGTTTGGCCTTCCTAATTCTGAGACTGTCAATTGTTAAGAATGTTCATGGTGCAAATTGCATACTTAGTCACGTGGCCAGTCAATCTGAGCTCCGGAGAATCTTGACAGCATGCAGTGTGCACGCTCTGAGGATTCAGAAGCCTAAGCCTACAGTCGCATGAGTGACTGCTGACTTTTGTCCGCAAACTTCAACAAGGGATTTAAAAGGAGAACAAAAGCAAGCAGTAGAAAAGACTGACTGCAAAGACATGTTTTACAAATTCTGCACTAAGATTCACTTGTCTATCTATATATATACATAGCATATGTGTGCTTTTGCTTTCCATGCTCTTGGCTTCAGTTGTCCATGTAACACTCTAGGTGTGTGGCCAAAAATATCACTTTACTAACAGTTAGTGATGAGTGTGCACTCCCATACTCAGGTTCTCGGTATTTGTAATGAACAGTTGGAAGCTCGGACGGATGCGACTCAAATACCCGAGTATAAATTCAATAGGGAACGTATGCATTTTTCTGGAAGAGTTCCTGGAAAAATGGTCAAGTTCCCCATTGACTTCCATTATACCCAAGTACTCTGAGTCGCGCCCATCTGAGCATCCAACTGCTCGTTAGGACTACCGAGAACCCGAGCATGGGAGTGCTCACTCATCAGTACTCTCACTTTATATATTTGGAAAACTGAGCCCAAAAATGTTAACACACCTTTAGGATTCGTTGCCGTCTCCTCACCTTTGCTATTTGGGTGTCCCCCTGCACCATTCGCAAATACAACACATAAGGTAACAAA
The DNA here is from genome assembly GCF_048569485.1 of Anomaloglossus baeobatrachus. Taxonomy (NCBI): domain Eukaryota; kingdom Metazoa; phylum Chordata; class Amphibia; order Anura; family Aromobatidae; genus Anomaloglossus; species Anomaloglossus baeobatrachus. The sequence goes on along the minus strand of NC_134355.1, from coordinate 529,500,276 downwards.
ACGTGAAGACAAGTCACCTGTAAACTGTCCGAGGACCCAATACAGCAGTAGTAGGGAAACAGAAATGTGGCCTATGATGGATTGACCAGCTTAGGCTAGGTTCACATTTCCGTTAAATTGTATCAGTCACAATCCGCGGCTATGGTAAACGACGGAATCCATTTAGCGGATTCCGTTGTGTCCCATAGACTTGTATTAGTGGTGGATTGCGACTGATTACCTTGCGTTGCATCCGCTGTGCCGCGGTCAGTCGTTTTTGGACTGACCGCGGGGAGGAAACGCAGAATGTAACGTTTTTCAAACCGTCAAAATTAATGCACCGCGCAGGAATCCGTCGCCATCCGTCAAGCTTGTAATGTATGTCTATGGTGCTGGATTCCGTCGTGCTCTACTGAGCATGCCCAGTATGTTAGGCACACCCACTGGGCTGTCCCAAACACAAACGGATCATGACTGATCCGTCAAAAAACGAACGCACAGCGGATGTAACGGACACGACGGATCAGTTTTTTCACCGGATTCCTGTGAAAGGAATCCTGTGAAAAACACATCCGTTGCGTCAGTTGACATCTAAAAAACGACTGATCCGTCGCTGGCAGATTTAAAACAACGGAAATGTGAACCTAGCCTTACTAGTTTGAATTTTGGGGTTAATGATTTTTTTTTCAATTTTTTTTTTTAACATCATATTCCCAATTAAAATATACAACTACAGCTTTGTTCAAGAACAATTTCCTAAATGTCTGCAGTTCTGTGCTGCTCCACCAGAAGGATTGAAATCAATTACCCTATACAGTGGAACCTCGCTTAACGAGTAACCCAGTTTGCGAGAATGTCGCTTAACGAGCAAAGCTTGCTGTAAATTTGTAACTCAGTTTACGAGCAATCTTTGCTGTACGAGCAAATACTCACCGCACACACTTCTGGTTCCGTACATTCACAGCGCTCTAACCCGCTCTTGCAGTACACACACACACACACACACACACACTATGCTCACCTTATATTCTGTTCCATTGCCGGCCTCATGGTTCTTGTAATTCGCCGGTACAGGATGTGTATCGGGTAACCATAGTGACGAGGGAATAACCTGCTCTGGCAGCGGAAGTTCCTCCCTCGTCGCGATAGTTACCCGATACACATTCTGTACCGGCGAACTGCAAGATCCATGAGGCCGGCGAGGGAACGGAAGGTAAGGTGAGCCTATTATGTGTACCTTTCGTTCCATCACCGGCCTCATGGTTCTTCTAGTTTGCTGGTACAGGATGTGTATCGGCAACAATCACGATGAGAAAGGAACTTCCGCTATCAGCCGCTACTCAAAGGCAGCGCGCTGACCAATCAGAGGCAAGCGGCTCCTGCCTTTGACGTCAGCGCTCTGGCAGCGGAAGTTCCTCCCTCGTCGCAATGGTTACCCGATACACATGTACCGGCGAACTACAAGATGCAGGAGGCCGGCGATGGAACGGAAGGTAAGGTGAGCATAATAGGTGTGCGTGCATGCTTGTGTGTGTTTGTACGTGTGTGGAATGGCACAATAGGGGACCAGGGTGGGACATTTAACAAGTTGTGGAACAAATTGTCTGCATTGCAATGATTTCCTATAGGAAATCTTGCTTTGCTGAACGAGTAACTTGGTTAACAAGCACAGTCCCAGAACGAATTGTTCTCGTTAACCAAGGTTCCACTGTATATTAAATGCAAAAATGTAAACATGTACTTACTGCTTGAGTTCTTCTTTGAAAAGCTCCAAATTACTTTTCTTCTTCTCCTTCTCTCCTTTCTTTAAAGGCTATTAAAGTGAATGAGGGCACAAGTCATCATTTGCATTTTTTTAAATCACCTGTCTCAATTTTTTTTGTCTTGCGATATTCATTGAAATTTATCATGCCAAATTCTTCAAAATGGCACTAATGCTGCATGAAGTTTGCACAAAAGCAAAAATGCCCCCTTTTCTCCACGTTTTTTTAGAGCATTTCTAACATTTGTGCAAAAATGTGATGAAAAAGGAAAAAAACAAAAAAAATATATATATATCACTCCATGGGGAGACCGTGCATGTGCACCAAAATTGAGCCTTTTTAAAAAGCCGTAATTGATGAATCTGCCAAAAACATGTGAAGAAAGAAAACCATGTCCACAATGGAGAGCATAAAGACACACAGGCAACCACATTATATAGGCTAACATGAAGGCACCGCCGGTGGAGCCAATTGTCATTCCTAGCATCTTTTTCTCTTACCGGTTTCCTGGGCTCCATGGGTAAGATCTGAGGGGGTGGACGCTCAATAGGTACTTGCTGAGGTTTAGGCTCAGAAAACCGTGAGGAAGGCTTATACAGTTTGCCTCTCTTCTCATCCCCCTCATGTTCATCTGCAATAAAATGATCAGAAACAGCTGAGAAGCAGAAAATATTTACTGAATCTGAATGGAATTCTAAACCAAACATCCCCAAAAAAGGGCAGAAATACCACGTCACTAACTTATTAAAAAGTTTGTCTGACCATGGTCAATCACTATCTCTCAAGGCAAGGATTGTCCTGGATTTACACCCTCTGTATATTAAAGGGAACCTGTCCGGTACAATATGCACCCAGAACCACGAGCAGCTCTGGGTGCATATTGCTAATCCCTGCCTAACCGTCCCTGTATCTAGTAGCATAGATAAAGAGATCTTTACAAAAAGTATTTCTAAAGATACTTTATGATATGCTAATGAGTGCAGGGACTAGTTGCAAGGGTGTTAATTCCTGCACTCATTCTGCCCTCTGAGCATGCGCAAAGGGGCGTGCTAACATGCTATTCAATGACCACTGCCCAGTGTCACCATTGGCAGTGATGTGCGTACCTGTGTCCGTTGCACCACCTCAGAACACCGGGCTTAGGGTCAGTGCGCATGGATCAGAATGCCCTGCATTTCCAGTCATGCGCACTAGACCTCTCTGAAGCCGGGATGTGTACACCGGGCTTCATAGTGCGCATGACTTGAAGTGCCCGGCATTCAGATACTAAGCCCGGTGTTCTGAGTCTCCACAACAGACTAAGGTACGCGCGTCATTGCTGATGAAGCTGGGCAGTGGGCATTGAATAGCATGTTAGCACGTTCCTGAGGGCTTGCTAACATGCTAAGAAGGCAGAATGAGCGCAGGAACCAACGCCCTTGTGACTAGTCCCTGCACTCATTAGCATATCAAAAAGGATCTTTAAGCTGGATTCACATATAGCGACAGCGACGTCATTCAGAACCAGAATTACAATTTCCTAATTTTTTTGTTACGTGGGCAATGGTAAGTGCATGTTCTGTGCGTCTCCTGCAGTCACCATAAACAGATCACTGAATGTAATGGTAGCAGCCGTTCGCTCACCTTCCCAGATGCCTGTACACAGTACAAGACTAGCATATTCCATTGGTTATATCCCCGATTTCTTTACATCTCCATCTAAGGCTCAATAACACTCAAAGAGACAACAAAGTGTTGGTCTCGGGACACGCACATACCTTTAGTGGCGTTGACGATGCCCCCTCTGATGAAGGTTTTTACTTTGCTGCCATCACCTCCTTCGAACGCAGCAAGGAATTCCTCGTAGATCTCTGCCGCAGCTTTTTCATCTTCCTGTATAATTGTAAAATACAAGTCTGTGCCTCAATAATATTCAAACCAAACCTTTAACCCCTTCACCCCCGGCCCGTTGTCACCTTCCTGACCAGGGACATTTTTCAATTCTGATCAGGGTCACCTTATAAAGTACCACAGGAACTCTTCAATTTATCCCAGTGATTCTGAGAATCTTTTTTCGAAACATGTTGTACTTCATGTTAGTTTTATATTTGGGCTGATTTGATAAGCGATTACTTATAAAATATTTTTAAAATGTTATGATATTGAGTGGCGAAGAAAAAAATAAGTACATTTTTACTACTAACATATTGTTTTAGACCCAGTTTTCAATTTTCACAATGGGAAATAGATAAAAATGGCCCCATAATGTGCTACCCAATTTCTCCTGAACGTGGCAATGCATGTGGCTCTATAGTACTGTTTGGCCACACGGCAGGGCTCAGGAGGGTAGGAGCGCCATTTGACTTTTGGAGCATAGCTTTTGCTAGAATAGTTTGCAGATTCCCCTTGCAGAGATCTCAAGTGCCAGAACAGCAGAAAATGGCCTCATTTTAGAAATTACACCCCTCTGGAATGCATATACAGATGTAGTGACAAATTGGCTTATTGGAAAAACAGTGAATGTTGCAGGACGAAAATGGCAAAAACTGCCATTGTAGTGCCCATACATTGTGCTTCTAGACCCTGTAAATTAAGCGGCTCTCCTCACTACAACAATGCCAAACATGTATGTTAACTGTGGCTTAAGCACATTGTGGGGCTCAGAAGGAAGTGGGGCATTTTTATTTGGGGGGAGCTATAGTGCTTTTCCAGAGCCTTTGTGCTACCAGTAACCTGGAAGCCCCCTATACTTCAGTTAACAGATGACAGACCTGATGAAAGACTTGTGTTTTTGTGGGTTGTTGAAAGCTATTGGTGGTAATTTGGGGTACAGAACATATTTGAACAGTTCACATTTATCTTGTGCTCTATGCTGAGCACTTACATCAGGATTTTCATCTAAATCTCCAAAATACATGATTCAGGTGAAATCCCCGCCGAATCCATTCACTATAATGAGTTACTCCGGACTTTGTTTGGCCTCTGTTCAGCGTCCGTCTTTTCAAACGGTGCACAAAACTGCTGATGACCACACTTGTGCACAACTAAAAAGACAAGTAAAAAGATGGACACCGCCGGACCACAGGCCAGACATGAGGTGAGAGTGACTCCCCTCTGCTTCATTACACTGAATTTTCCATTGAGGGTTTTATCTAAATCACGTTTATTCAGTGATTTATATGGAATCTCTGGTTTAAACGCTCAGCGAAGAGCACAGAATATATGTGATCCGAGAATTAACACATCAATAGCAATGTGCGAGTATAGGTGATTAGGCGGCTTTATCCCTCAGGTCAGTACGATTAAAGCGATACCAAATATATATAGTTTAAGTTTTGCTACTAATACAATGCTTTTTTAAATTCTCTTTTTCCAAAATAAAGGCTTCTTGCATCAGCGTATCTTGAAGGCTATGTATTTTTCTATTATTCTGCAGACTGGGTCATGTAAGGGCTTATTTTTTGCGTGAGGAGTTGGACCTTTTATTGGCAAAATCTTTGGGCAGATACTATTTTTGATGGCTTTCTATTCAACTTTTTGGAAGCACAATGAAGAAACCACAATTCAGGATTATTATTTTTTACCGTGTCGTAAAAGTAATAAAAGACTGCTTTAGGCTATGTGCGCACTAGGCCATTTTACCCGCGGATTTACTGCGGACATTTTGTTGAGAAAGGTTTGAAATCTTTCTGCAGACATTTCCCTGCAAAACCTATGGGAACAAAAAATAGCTGTGCGCATGCTGCGGATTTTTCTCAAGAAACTTTCTTGAGAAAATGAGCATGTCCATTATTTTCCGCAGGTACCTGCGGTATACCCCCGGTATTTCACTCCATTCACTGTACTGTAATCGCGAAATACCGGGGGTATACCGCAGGTAGCAAATGATGTGCGGTATACCCCCGGTATAGCCGCGATTTACCTGCGGTAATGCTCATCGCTGCCTGCGGTTTTGCAGGGAGTGATGTCATTATGACAGAAGAGGAAGCGGAGCAGATTAAACACAGACGTCACACTCCCTGGACGCTGCACAGAAGCACTTCCGTCTGACGTCCGGCGGGTGCCCGTGCAGTCTGTGTCCCGCTCCAGCCCCGCGGCTGCCTGCCCTGCAGTGTGTCAGTGTCTGCCCGCAGTGTCAGCAGCTTGTCACCCTGCAGCGCAGCAGTGCGTGCAGCCGCGGGGATGACGGGCGCTGCTGTCAGGAGGTGAGAAGAGATCATTACCTGCTGTGACGATCTCCTGCCTCCTGACGTCACCGCTGTCACTGCAGTCTATGCCCGTCTCGCGAGCGGCCCGAGACTGTCTCTAGCGGTGACGTCACGGGCTCTCGCGATACTGCTGACAACGCGGCGGGCATAGAACGCAGTGACAGCGCTGATGGCAGGACTGCAGGAGATCATCACCGCAGGTAATAATCTCATCTATCCTCCTAACAGCAGCGCTCGTCATCCCCTGCAGTGACCTGGGCTATTGATGATAGCTCAGGTCACTGCATTGCTCTCCCAGCCATTGGGGAACATTCTGTTCTTCATTGAATGGGACAGTGACTATGGACAGTGGTATGGATTGCCGTGGGACCCCACTCTTATTAGATTACGCCGGACGTGGAATTGATTGTTCTTTTCAATAAATTGGTGAAAGAGGGAATAAGGGGAGTGTTTTTTCAAATAAAACTTTTTTTGTTGTCTATTTTTTATTTCTTACTGACTGGGTTGGTGATGTCTGGTATCTGATAGACGCGTGACATCACGAACCCCAGGGCTTGATGACAGGTGACATTACACATCTGGAATCAACCCCATATATTACCTCGTTTGAAAAACGCACCAGGGCAACGGGATGAGTTGGGGCGAAGCGCCAGGATTGGCACGTCTAATGGATGCGCCACTTCTGGGGCGGCTGCGGCCTGCTATTTTTAGACTGGGGAGTGTCCAATAACAGTGGACCTCCCTAGTCTGAGAATATCAGACCACAGCTGTCTGCTTTACCTTGGCTGGTGATTTAATTTGGGGGGGACCCCACTTTTTTTTGTTTTAAATTATTTATTTAATGTAAAATAACAGCGTGGGGTGCCTTCTATTTTGGATTACCAGCCAAGGTGAATCTGCCAGCTGTGTTCTGCAGGCTGCAGCCGTCTGCTTTACCCTAGCTGGCTACAAAAGATGGGGGGACCTCAAGTGTATTTTTTTTTAATTATTTATTTATTTTATGGCTAAATACAAGGCTAGGCACCCTTTAGTGCCACATGAAAGTCACTAAAGGGTGCCAGCTTAGAATATGCAGGGGGGTGGGACATTATATAGGTCTTTCTCATCTATCTATTCATCTATCCATCTTTCCCTCTATCCTTATCTGTCTATCGATTATCTATCTATTATCTATATTATTTATTGCAGTAGTTACAGCATAAAAAAAACCCCAGGGACCAACCCGCGGCAAAACCGCGGTAAAACCATGGCAAATCCGCGGCAAAAACGAATGCGTTTTTCCCGCGTATTTGGTGTGTTTTTTTACCGCAGGTGCGGTAATCTTCAACTCCCAGAAGTTTCTCAAAAAATTGTCTTGAGAAAAATCACTTTTCTAGTGCGCACATAGCCTTATTCTTTGGGTCAATACAAATACAGTGATATCACAATTATATGGTTTGTTTATGTTTTGCTGACTGAGGACAAGTTGATGTTTTCAGTGATACTATTTCCACTTACGATTTTTTAATTGTGTTTTATTCCACTTTCTTGTTAGCTGTATGATGAATAGTTTGGTTTTTTTTGCTACTTTTTTGTGAGGTTCACTGAAAGGTTTAAATCATTTGACAGTTTTATAGATCAGGTCACAATGGACGTAGTGATACCAAATATGTATATACTTTTTGTTTATTTTTGCTTTTATTTAAATATGCATATTTATTTGCTTAATTTCTGTGATTTTTTTCCCCACTTAATCCCTCTATGAGACTTCAACCTTTATTAGTCTGATCACTTGTCTAATGAATTCCAATGCACTAGACCTGACAGAATGCCTTTTAGACCAAGCTCCTAGCATGGTCTAACAGGCCACCATACCTGACACACCAGGAGATCATTATTTACCCATCAGCAGCCCGCGATCCGGTCGCGGGGGTGCGGATATGGTGGGAGAAGAAGCTCCCTCCCCCGCCTAACCTTCTAAATGCAGAGATTGCTATTTATACATACTGATAGGGAATTTAGATTGTGAGCTCCAATGGGGACAATGTTGCTGATGTATGTAAAGCGCTGTGGAATATGTTAGCGCTATATAAAAATAAAGATTGCTATTATTATTTGAGGCATTAAGAGGGTTAAAGGGAACCTGTCATCAGAAATTTTGCTTTAAACCTAAATGTTTCCCCCTCTGCAGCTCCTGGGCTGCATTCTAGCAAGGTTCCTGTTGGTTTTTTGCTCCCTTTTAGACCAAATATAATACTTTATAAAAGGTGTACCTTTTGGGATGCAAATTTTCTAAATCGTCCATGGGGGCGGGCTCTCTGGTGTCCGTTATGTCCATCCTGCCGATTTACGACGTCCCCCAACGAGATTATGGGCGGCGCTGTGATTATCATTGCAAGTGCCCACCCATAATCTAGTGCACGCGCTTTCCTCTCTGCCTCCAGCGTTCTGCGCAAGCGCTGGCCGTAACCGGTGGTGTCCTGCTCCGATCCTCCCATCTATTTCCTGCTACAGGGAAAGAGGGGACGTGCGGTCATCTGGCCAGCGCTTGTGCAGAACGCTGGAGGCAGAGGGGAAAGCGCGGGCACTTGCGATGACAACACAGCGCCGCCCATAATCTCGTGCCTGCGCAAACGTCACCAGCGGTCACACTATGCACAGTCCCGCTACAGTGGCACTGCGCATGCGCCGGACCACGGGCTCACTGGGCGGCATCCTGGAAGTATGAAATGCTGCGTTGGGGGACGGCGTAAATCGGCAGGAGGGACATAACGGACACCAGAGAGCCCGCCCCCATGGACGATTTAGAAAATTTGCATCCCAAAAGGTACAACTTTATAAAGTATTATATTTCGTCTAAAAGGGAGCAAAAAAACAACAGGAACCTTGCTAGAATGCAGCCCAGGAGCTGCAGAAGGGGAAACATTTAGGTTTAAAGCAAAATTTCTGATGACAGGTTCCCTTTAAAAAACCCAAGGGGGGGGGGGGGGGGGTTAAAAATACAAGTGTTTGCAGTTTAATTGATTAAAAATTAACCAATAAGTTAACAAGCAAAAGAGAAATCTAAAATCAAATCAATATTTGGTGTGACCGCCCTTTGCCTTCAAAAAAGCATCAATTCTTCTAGATATACTTGTACACAGTTTTTAACCCCTTCAGCCCCGGGGCACTTTCCGTTTTTGCGTTTTTGTTTTTTGCTCCCCTTCTTCCGAGAGCCGTAACTTTTTTATTTTTCCGTCAATCTTGCCATATGAGGGCTTGTTTTTTGCGGGACAAGTTGTACTTTTAAATGAAACCATAAGTTTTACCATATGGTGTACTGGAAAGCAGCAAAAAAATTCCAAGTGTGGAAAAATTGCAAAAAAAGTGTGATGGCACAATAGTTTTTGGGATGTTTTATTCACGGTGTTCACTATATGGTAAAACTGATGTGTGGGTATGATACCTGAGGTCGGTGCGAGTTTGTAGACACCAAACATGTATAGGTTTACTTGTATCTAAGGGGTTAAAAAAAATTCACAAGTTTGTCCAATAAAAGTGGCGCACGTTTTGCGCCATTTTCCGAAACACGTAGCGTTTTTATTTTTTGGGATCTGTGGCTCAGTGACGGCTTATTTTTTGCGTCTCGAGCTGATGTTTCTAATGGTAGCATTTTTGCGCAGATGCTACGTTTTGATCGCCTGTTATTGCATTTTGCGTAAAACTTGCGGCGACCAAAAAACGTAATTTTGGCGTTTGGAATTTTTTTGCCACTACGCCGTTTACCAATCAGATTAATTGATTTTATATTTTGATAGATCGGGCATTTCTGAACGCGGCGATACCAAATATGTGTATATTTATTTATTTTTTAACCCTTTAATTTTCAATGGGGAGAAAGGGGGGTGATTTGAACTTTTAGGTTTTTTTATTTTTTTTTAATTTTTTAAAACTTTTTTTTTACTTTTTTTATTTTATTTTACTAGTCCCCCTAGGGGGCTATAGCGATCAGCAATCCGATTGCTGATCGCTATCTGCTGATCACAGCTATTCCGCTGTAAACAGCAGAAATAGTCACTTTCTTTCTTCCTCTGCTCCGTGCCGAGGAAGAATGAAAGTGAAACTTCTTAGCACCAGGCGTCATCACATGACCCTGTGCTACGATGGCAACCACCGAACGTCACGTGATCACTCACGTGACGTCCGGAGGGGGCGGCGGTAAGAAAAAAAGATGGCCGCGCGCATATAGATCTCGCTGCCAGACTTTGGCAGCGAGATCTAAGGGGTTAATGTTCCGGGTGGAATGCGATTCCACTCGGAACATGTAGGCACACATGTCAGCTGTTGAAAACAGCTGATATGTGTGCCGATCCACGCCGCCTGCCCGCGGCAGGGGGCGGGGATTACCGGGACACGATCCATGACGGAAAGATCCGTCCATGGTCGTGAAGGGGTTAAAGAAACTTGACTGGGAGGTGGTCCAAACATCTTAGAGAACTAACCACAGATCTGGACTTCTGCAAGTCCTTCTCTTCATGTAAAGCCTCTCTAGCTGGCAACAGCATCCAATCTCTAGATTACTATATTTATCCCATGACACCAAGAAAGCAAGCCACACGTCGGGGCCCCCTGTTGCATTTATATGGCCAAGGCTGGATTCATAACCTGGCATACTCCCAGTGGGCCACTGCGGTTGCTGGCCTACAACCCCTGTTAAATAATCCTTTGCATATATCTTGTGTGGCATATCATGCATGCAGCACATTGTGTGCCAAGGTAAGAGCTCCGGACCCGGGGCCCTGTACACCACAGCTTGGCATGCATTATGGCATTGGTGTCTTTGGTTGTCGGAGTGCTGCTCTTTGCAGTCAGTGCAGGGTGTGATCAGATTGGCCTTGCTGGTAGGCAAGTGATCTGAAGCTAAAGCTAGCCCATAATACAGGTGTGCTCAGCACTGATCTGAGTATGAGGCAAAGCTTTCCTAATGTAGAAGGTCCCTTATGTTTTCTCTGCATCCATAAATATTATATGCACTACATCTGCTAATGAATATGTGAGAGAGAACAGGTGACATGCAGCCAGGCATCCAGACTTTCAATGACGGTGGTTTAACAATGAAAAGCTTGAAACAAAATTATCAGAATAGGCATTTTTTATAAGGCACTAAATAAAAAACTGTGTGAAACAATCCTAATAAAGGCAGTGATGATTCAGCCGCTTGTGTAGGGTCAGTCTATAGATAATAGTCTGCACAGCTATCACCGATATATGGGGTTTAGTGAGGAGCCTGAGATTAGGGTCTGGGCTTACTGCTAGTCACGTAGGCTCTCTGTGGTACGTGATGTCCCCTATTATGTGCACTATTACAGGTGTCACTTGCAGACCTCCATCACTGTTTCTCTACTGATTTCTCCAGTGCTGGCACATAAACAATAGAAAGGTATTGTGCTCATGTACTATTCTAATGAAAAGGAGTACTACCAAATGTGCACAATTCCCAGCAGGTATATGTAGATGTGACATCATTAGTGCTCCAAATTCAGAAGTGAGGGCCAGACAACCCTTTAGAAGAGGGTTGAGTGCAGTGACAAAGGCGATTATGACAGGGAGCATGCTGCACTTTATTTTTGTCATTGGGGAAAGGCAATATTGTATGTGAGCTGTTATGGGTCCATATGCCATTGTTGCTTTTTAGTCCTACAAGCCCACCTAAATACTGAGGTAGCCTACATGAATTGCTGCCAAGTAATTACACATTTGGACTCATAGGAAAAAGTTTAATTGGACAAGTTTTCTGTAGCCAAGCTAGTCTTTCTAGGAGAGCCTCAGGAGCTCTTCTACTGGAGGAGCTTCTTCTGAGGACAAACCTTCACCAGCTACAAGCAAGCCACATAAAAATGTGCTTATGTGCCCTAACAAACCTTCAGACAGGTCACAGTTTACACTTGCATATGTGACCTTCAGACATACAAATACAAAAAAAGTGTTAAAAGGCACTACTAATGCTACTACCTAGTTGTTAGCAAGACAAAACAATCACTGATCTTGGGGAGACCAGCCTGAGAAAACACTGCTGGCAGCCAGCAAAGGCGCTCAACACAAAATCCTAGGTGCATTGCCCCCTGGGAAGTATGCAAATCACAAATGTCCATGGAGCCCGACACGGAAAATAGCCAGATATCCCTCCGGGAAGGACCTAGTCAAGGAGTGTCTCTTTTTAGGTGGTCTCCTAAAAAGAGCATTGCCCCCTGGGAAGTATGCAAATCACAAATGTCCATGGAGCCTCTGTTAGGAGTCTCGACACGGAAAATAGCCAATATCCCTCCGGGAAGGACCTAGTCAAGGAGTGTCTCTTTTTAGGTGGTCTCCTAAAAAGAGCATTGCCCCCTGGGAAGTATGCAAATCACAAATGTCCATGGAGCCTCTGTTAGGAGTCTCGACACGGAAAATAGCCAGATATCCCTCCGGGAAGGACCTAGTCAAGGAGTGTCTCTTTTTAGGTGGTCTCCTAAAAATAGCCACTCCTAGCTAGGTCCTTCTCGGAGGGATATCTAGCTATTTTCCATGTGGAGACTCCTAACAGAGGCTCCACGGACTTTTGTGATTTGCATACTAGCTAGTGGTTATAAGTGTTAAACCCCCTAAGGCCCTGAGGTCTCACCTTCTTTTTCAGTTCCTCTTGCTCCTTCTTGCTTAGTGTTCTCTTTGAAGTGCTCATTTTGCCAATACTGAATGCTTTAAGCTTACTCTCCAGGAGAGGTTGCTGCAGGACGAAAACAGAAACACTTTGTTAGGCCATTAATATGCAAATATTCCACAAATATGTCAAAATAGTTCTGCATTAACGCACAAGTGATGACAAGTCTGTTAGAAAGACTAGTGCGATCGACAACGAGCACAATGGAGGACATGACATTCATGTTGCATATTTACACATCTACAGGAAGCATTTATCCGGTCTCCTGGACCCTCATATTTATAAACAAGTGTTACAAATCTGTATCGTACACATTTAGGGGAAATTATTTGGACAACCTGTAATTATTGGGGACCTCCAGGTTCCGATATTCACAGTAAGGCCTAAGCCACACGGCGAGAAAATCGGTGCGAGTGGAGTGCGATAAAACATCGCATTCCCCTCGGACCAATTCTAGCCTGTGTGTCAGCACACATGAGCGACTATTTTCTCAGCCCTAATCGGACCGAGAAAACAATCGCAGCATGCTGCGATTGTAAGCTGAGACGCTTTCTCTCGCACCCATTCAAGTGAATGGGGCGAGAGAAAAATCGCACTGCACTCGCGGTACACCGGTGTACTGCTAGTGCAGTGCGAGAATGGCTATAGCCGGCTACGCAGGAGAGAGGGGGAGAAATCCCTCCCTCCCCTCCTGAGTGCCGGCCCGCCCCCTGCAGCTGAGGTCTGCTCGCACGAACGGACCTCAGTTGCAAGGATACAAGCATGACACTCGGCTCTGCTGTACTGCCAGCACGAGCCGAGTCTCATGCAAGGGGATCGCAGTAGTCCCCGTGTGGCCCCAGCCTAAGGCTATGTTCACACGCAGTGGTTTTTTTCTCTCCAATTCATCATACAAATTAAAAACTGCTTTTTACTGTAGCAGCAAAAGCTACATTTCAGAAATCTCGTATACTTGTTTTTTCCTGACAACTTAAAGAAGTTGTCCACTTACCAAAACTGATTTTTTTTTTTCTGATAAATCTTGCTAATATGTGCCCCTCAACACATCTATTATGTTTTTTCAGCAAAATTACCTTTTATTGTGCACTAGCAGCACATGCTCATTGCTGGCTCCAGCTCTGATGGGGTTAATCTCTCCTCTGACTTCCTGTGTTCAGTTCCTACAAGTCCCAGAATTCTTTGTGGCTCTAGGGCGGTGTCTAGCTTATCTAACACACCCATTGTGTCTAATACACCCACTCTGCTCCCACCCAAACCCTCCTCCCTGCCTCTTCCCAGTGGATGTGCACTGAGAGCAATCACACAGACAGCAGCAGCTCTACACAGCCAGGGGAAGAAAGTGTGTGTGCGCATATATATACAGTGTGAGTGTGTATGTGTATATACAGTGTGTGTGTGTGTGTCATACTCACCTGTATGCAGGGTCCCGGTGCCATGCCTGCTTCCAGCCCCTGTCTCGGTACCGCCGCTTCGGCTGTGTGCAGTCTCCCCGGGGCACGTACGAAGCTTGCAGGACCTGGCGGTGGATCACCTGATGCAGTCACCTGACGCATCAGCTGATCGATTCTCGTGGTGTCGCCGGCTTTTTCGTGCCCGGCCGGCTATCAGCTGATCCTGCCGTCAGGGGACTTCATCAGCTGATTACCGGCAGCTCCTGCAGTGATGGGCCAGGATCAGACTCCCCTGCAGGAGCTGCCGGTAATCAGCACAGACGTGAGTATTTATTTATTTATTTATTTTTCTACTGATGCATCAGTTGATTGTATAATCGGCTTTTATACAATCAGCTGATGTATGATGTGATTCACGTAGTTTAACCTGACACATCATCTGATCGCTTTGCCTTCCAGCAAACCGATCAGATGATATTGGATCCTGATTGGACGGCGCGGGACCCTAACCCAGAATTACTGCGGAGGGGGGTTTATTTCAATAAAGATAGAGTCACTAATTGTGTTGTGTTTTATTTCTAATAAAAATATTTTTCTGGTTGTTGTGTTTTTTTTTTTTTTAGCATTACTAGAAATTCATGGTGGCCATGTCTAATATTGGCGTGACAACATGAATTTCGGGCTTAGGGCTAGCTGATAATATACAGCTAGCCCTAACTCCATTATTACCCAGCTAGCCACCCGGCATCAGGGCAGCTGGAAGAGTTGGATACAGCGCCAGAAGATTGCGCTTCTATGAAAGCGCCATTTTCTGGGGTGGCTGTGCACTGCAATTTGCAGTGGGGGTGCCCAGAAAGCTTGGGCACCCTTCACTGTGGATTCCAATCCCCAGCTGCCTAGTTGTACCCGGCTGGACACCAAAATTAGGCGAAGCTTACGTCATTTTTTTTTTAAAATTATTTCATGAAATTCATGAAATAATTAAAAAAAAGGGCTTCTCTATATTTTTGGTTCCCAGCCGGGTACAAATAGGCAGCTGGGGGTTGGGGGCAGCCCGTACCTGCCTGCTGTACCCGGCTAGCATACAAAAATATGGCGAAGCCCATGTCATTTTTTTTTCTTTTTGGGTAAAAAACTGCATACAGTCCTGGATGGAGGATGCTGAGCCTTGTAGTTCTGCAGCTGCTGTCTGCTCTCCTGCATACACTAGTGAATGGAGGATGCTGAGCCTTGTAGTTCTGCAGCTGCTGTCTGCTCTCCTGCATACACTAGTGAATGGAGGATGCTGAGCCTTGTAGTTCTGCAGCTGCTGTCTGCTCTCCTGCATACACTAGTGAATGGAGGATACTGAGCCTTGTAGTTCTGCAGCTGCTGTCTGCTCTCCTGCATACAATGAACATTTTGAATAAGGAAATGACATCAGACCTTTTTTTTTTTCATCAACAATCTTTAATGGCATTGTGCACTGATTAAAAACGCAGTGAGCAAAAACGCAGCAAAAAACGCACCAAATCGCGGCAAAAACGTGACATGCAGCACCGCAGGTGACAGAGCAGAGCAAGTTGGTGACATGCTCTGCTCTGACACATAGTGTGCTGCATGTCACTGTATCCACTCTGGGACTTGTTGTGCAGGTGACCGGGATGATACATGTCACTAACTTGCTCCACTCTGTGACTTCTGCTGCATTGTTCCAACTGTATACACTCTCACCTGAACAAGTCTCAGAGTGGGGCAGTTAGTGACATGTATCATCCGGTCACCTGCACAACAAGTCCCAGAGTGGTGAAAGATAGTGACATGCAGCACACTATGTCAGAGCAGAGCATGTCACTGTCTCCACTCTGGGACTTGTTGTGCAGGTGATCGGATGATACATGTCACTAACTGCCCCACTCTGTGATTTCTGCTGCATAGTACCAACTGTATACACTCTCACCTGCACAACAAGTCCCATAGTGGAGACAGTTAGTGACATGTAGCATCCGGTCACCTGCACAACAAGTCCCAGAGTGAAGAAAGATAGTGACATGCAGCACACTATGTGTCAGAGCAGAGCATGTCACTGTCTCCACTCCGCTGACCTCACAGCCCGTACACGCTGCGATGGATGCAGGGGGACACAGAACAAGTAATCGGCCGACACTGGAGTCATCTGATTACTTGGGATGAATGAGAAGTAAAATGCTCTGGTGCTCGATGGGCGAAGCCCATGCCGATTTTTTTTTTTAAAAAATTCATTAAAAATAAAAAAACAAAAAAAATCACGTTGTTTGTGGGCTCCCGCTGCATTTTCTATTGCTAAGGGTAACCAAAGCAGCTACTGGCTGCTAGCCCCCGCTGCTTGGTGTTACTTTCACTGGCAATAGAAATGCAGGGAAGCATTTTTTTTTTTTATAAAGGTTTTTCCCTGAAAACGTTTTTAAGAAAATGACGTGGGCTTCGCCATATTTTTGTATGCTAGCCAGGTACAGCAGGCAGCTACGGGCTGCCCCCAACCCCCAGCTGCCTAGTTGTACCCGGCTGGGAACCAAAAATATAGAGAAGCCCTTTTTTTTCATGAATTTCATGAAATAATTAAAAAAAAAAAATAATGATGTGGGCTTCGCCAAATTTTTGAGTCCAGCCAGGTACAACTAGGCAGCTGGGGATTGAAATCCACAGAGCAGGGTGCCCAAACTTTCTGGGCCCCCCACTGCAAATTGCAGTCCACAGCTGCCCCAGAAAATGGCGCTTTCATAGAAGCGCCATCTTCAGGCGCTGTATCCAACTCTTCCAGTGGCCCTGGTGGCAAGTGGCACGCCGGGTAATAAGGGGTTAATACCAGCTATGTTTTACCAGCTGGTATAAAGCCCAAGATTCTTAATGTCAGGCCAAGTTTAACCTGGCCATTAAGAATCTCCAACAAAGGGTTTAAAAAAAAAAAAAAAAGACATCACACAGAGAAAAATACTTTATTAGAAATAAATACACAGACACAGTAGGGACTCCATGTTTATTACTCCCTCTCACCCCTCCACGATGGAGAGATTTCTGTACTGACCATGCCAGGAGAGAGCGAGGAAAAAGAGCGAGCGGGGGGGGAGGAAAAGAGAGCGAACGGGGGGGGAGGAGAAGAGAGCGAACGGGGGGGAGGAGAAGAGAGCGAACGGGGGGGGAGAAGAGAGCGAGCGGAGGGGGGAGAAGAGAGCGAGCGGAGGGGGAGAAGAGAGCGAGCGGAGGGGGAGAAGAGAGCGAGCGGGGGGAGAAGAGAGCGAGCGGAGCGGGGGGGGAGAGCGAGCGGGGGGGAAGAGAGGGGGGAAAGAGAGGGGGGGAAGAGAGGGGGGGGGAGAAGAGAGGGGGGGGAGAAGAGAGGGGGGGGGAGAAGAGAGGGGGGGGGAGAAGAGAGGGGGGGAGAAGAGAGGGGGGGGGAGAAGAGAGGGGGGGGAGAAGAGAGGGGGGGGGGAGAAGAGAGGGGGGGGGAGAAGAGAGGGGGGGGAGAAGAGAGGGGGGGAGAAGAGAGGGGGGGGAGAAGAGAGGGGGGGGAGAAGAGAGGGGGGGGAGAAGAGAGGGGGGGGGAGAAGAGAGGGGGGGAGAAGAGAGGGGGGGAGAAGAGAGGGGGGGAGAAGAGAGGGGGGGAGAAGAGAGGGGGGGAGAAGAGAGGGGGGGAGAAGAGAGGGGGGGAGAAGAGAGGGGGGGAGAAGAGAGGGGGGGAGAAGAGAGGGGGGGGGAGAAGAGAGGGGGGGGAGAAGAGAGGGGGGGGAGAAGAGAGGGGGAGGAAAAGAGAGGGGGAGGAAAAGAGAGGGGGAGGAAAAGAGAGGGGGAGGAAAAGAGAGGGGGAGGAAAAGAGAGCGCGGGGGAGGAAAAGAGAGCGCGGGGGGGAGGAAAAGAGCGCGCGGGGGGAGGAAAAGAGCGCGCGGGGGGAGGAAAAGAGCGCGCGGGGGGAGGAAAAGAGCGCGCGGGGGGAGGAAAAGAGCGCGCGGGGGGAGGAAAAGAGCGCGCGGGGGGAGGAAAAGAGCGCGCGGGGGGAGGAAAAGAGCGCGCGGGGGGAGGAAAAGAGCGCGCGGGGGGAGGAAAAGAGCGCGCGGGGGGAGGAAAAGAGCGCGCGGGGGGAGGAAAAGAGCGCGCGGGGGGAGGAAAAGAGCGCGCGGGGGGAGGAAAAGAGCGCGCGGGGGGAGGAAAAGAGCGCGCGGGGGGAGGAAAAGAGCGCGCGGGGGGAGGAAAAGAGCGCGCGGGGGGAGGAAAAGAGCGCGCGGGGGGAGGAAAAGAGCGCGCGGGGGGAGGAAAAGAGCGCGCGGGGGGAGGAAAAGAGCGCGCGGGGGGAGGAAAAGAGCGCGCGGGGGGAGGAAAAGAGCGCGCGGGGGGAGGAAAAGAGCGCGCGGGGGGAGGAAAAGAGCGCGGGGGGGAGGAAAGAGAGGGGGGGGGAGGAGCGTGGGGGGGAGGGGGGGGAGGAAAAGAGAGCGCGGGGGGAGGAAAAGAGAGCGCGGGGGGAGGAAAAGAGAGCGCGGGGGGAGGAAAAGAGAGCGCGGGGGGAGGAAAAGAGAGCGCGGGGGGGGAGGAAAAGAGAGCGCGGGGGGGGAGGAAAAGAGAGCGCGGGGGGAGGAAAAGAGAGCGCGGGGGGGGAGGAAAAGAGAGCGCGGGGGGGGAGGAAAAGAGCGCGGGGGGGGGAGGAAAAGAGAGCGCGGGGGGAGGAAAAGAGAGCGCGGGGGGAGGAAAAGAGAGCGCGGGGGGGAGGAAAAGAGAGCGCGGGGGGGAGGAAAAGAGAGCGCGGGGGGGAGGAAAAGAGAGCGCGGGGGGGAGGAAAAGAGAGCGCGGGGGGGGAGGAAAAGAGAGCGCGGGGGGGAGGAAAAGAGAGCGCGGGGGGGAGGAAAAGAGAGCGCGGGGGGGAGGAAAAGAGAGCGCGGGGGGAGGAAAAGAGAGCGAGGGAAAAGAGAGGGGAGAGGAGAGAGGGATAAGAGGAGGGCAGTGAAGAGGGGAGGAGGAGAAGAGTGGGGGGAGAGAAGAGAGTGGGGAAAGAACGGGGGGGGGCAGAGGTGCTCTGTCACCAACTGTCTCCACTCTGTGACTTGTGGTGCAGGTGACAGAGTGCACATAGTTGGTCCCATGCAGCAGGACAGATGGCAGAGCACAGCGGTGACATGCCTGTCAGTGTCTTGCTGCTGGGAGGAGCAGATGATCACACTGCCCGACACCGGCCGCTCTCCTGACATCGCAGCAGAGCGGGCGGGTGGACAGTGTGATCACATACCGTACTTACGTGCAGGGGGGGATTCAGCTGAAGAACCCCCCCCCCCTCCCCCTGTACTGCACACTGGCGCCCCGTGCCTCACCATCTGCAGGACGCCGGCTCCACACTGATGTCCTCTGGATCATCCCCTCGATGCTGGGCTGTACCGCCCACAGCCCTGTCACTCAATCTGAGTGGTGCCAGCCTCCTCTGACGTACCCGTCCAGTTTGAGAGCCCGGAAATGCCGGGATGTCAGAGGATGCTGGCGGCCACAGCTCCAGGGGGTCATGTGACCGGCACTGAGCGTGCAGGATAGCGCCGCTCAGTGCCAGAACTGGAAACAAAAGTCAAAGAAAGTCAAAGGAGAAAACGCCTAGAAAGGTAAGTAGAACTCCTACAAAAAAATGGGTGAACCACCCCTTTAAGAACTGCAGCGTTTTTTCACCCATTGAATGTAACCTAAAAAGGAAAAAAATTCTGCAAAAAAACAATCAGAAAACAGACTTGTTGGTGAATAAAAGTGGCTTTATTAACCTCATAACGACGGCCGTACGACTTAAAGTGGCAGCAAAACAGTGTACTTATTCTGTTCCGCCGCTTTAAAAGCGGCGGCCCGAAAAAACCCTGTAGCGCCCCCCCAGCGACCGAAAATCTCGGGGGTTTCAGCTACCGGGGGTAGCTGAGACCCCCCAGATTATGAATCGGGGTGTTTTTTCTGGACCCCGTTAATGCGATCGCCGGTATACAACATTAAAAAAAAATAAATGGCCGGTAAAATTGATTTATTTCTCATCTGACGTGATCAAACATGTCAGAGGAGAAATAAATATGAGCCCTTAGTGCCCCCAAAGCCCCCGGCACCGGAGAAATCTATCCAACACCCCCCCCTCCGGAAAATCCAAGATGGCGCCGACGCGCGCTGAAAACTCCCGCCAGCCGGCTCTGCATTCATTTCCCTCCGATCTGAAATGATCAAACATTTCAGATCGGAGGGAAATGTCCTCCCCCTGACCCCTCCTCCGGTACACCGGAGATCTCTGGTCCCCGGAGCCCCCTCCGGATCTCCAGAGCCGCCCCCTCCCCCCTCCGGAGCGTGGAAGATGGCGGCCGCATTCATCCTGCTCTTTCTGCCGCATGTGACACATCACATGCGGCAGAAAGTTGTCCCCAGGTCACCCCCCCCAGCCCCCGGTTTTACGTTACCTGGCTGCTGGTGCTCCGGCCCTGCGATCACGCCGCCTCCTTCTTGAAAGCTGGCGGCGCATGCGCAGACAGCGGCTGTCAGCTGGATCCCTGCAAGCAGGGACGCTGACGTCGCTACTGCACAGGCTGCTCCACTGTGGACCGGGGGAGGGTGAGAGCGGTAATCTGCAGCCACACTCCTCACATGGAGAGACTGCTGTTCTAGAAAATGGGGGGTACGTTCTGTGAGCGTGCCCCTCATATTCTAGAATGAGGTTACTGCAGGTCACTCTGCCCTAGGTTGGACCGGGGCAGTGTGAGTGCAGTATTCTCAGATTACTGCACCCACACTGCTCATGGAGAGCTTGCTCTTCCAGAAAATGAGGGATACGTTCCCTGAACGTGCCCCCCATATTCTAGAAGGTCCAGAGTCGGCGTGGGACCTCCAAAATGGATTACAGCGACCAAAATGTATTTATTTTCAATAAACTGGTAAAAGAGGAATGTTTCGGGGAGTTTTTTTTTTCAAATAAATTTTTTTTTTGTCTTTTTTTTTTTTCTATTACTTGACTGGGTTAGTAATGTCGGGTATCTGTTTAGATGCCGTGACATCACTAACCCCAGGGCTTGATGCCAGGTGACATTACAGCTGGTATCAACCCCGTATATTACCCCGTTTGCCACCGCACCAGGGCGCGGGAGGAGCTGGAGCGAAGCGCCAGGATTGGCGCATCTAATGGATGCGCCACTTCTGGGGCGGCTGCGGCCTGCTATTTTTAGGATGGGAAGAGTCCAATAACCATGGCTCTTCCCACCCTGAGAATACCAGACCCCAGCTGTCCGCTTCACCTTGGCTGGTGATCTAATTTGGGGGGACCCCACGTTTTTTTTTTTTTAAAAAAACGCCTGGGGAGCCCCCCAAATTGATCACCAGCCAAGGTGAAGCTGTCAGCTGTGGTTTGCAGGCTACAGCTGTCTGCTTTACCCTAGCTGGCTATCAAAAATAGGGGGGACCCCACGTCTTTTATTTTAATTATTAATTTTTTGGGGGGCTAAATACAAGGCTAGGCACCCTTTAGTGCCACATGAAAGGCACTAAAGGGCGCCAGCTTAGAATATGCAGGGGGTGGGACGTTATATTTGTTTGACATCTATCCATTCATCCATTGTAGCATTTTAGGCTGTGTGCCCACAATCAGGGTTTGCAGCGTTATGGGCGCAGAGTGTTTTCCCTGCGTCCATAGCGCTGCGTTGTGCAGTAGAAGCACAGTGGAAGGATTTTTAGAAATCCCGTGCCCACTGTGCTTCTTTTCTCCGCAGCATACACTGACGTGTGGCGCAGCTTCCCGAGCCTCCGCATGTCAATTTATGCTGCGGAGATGAGTGTTCTCTGCAGGTAGCATAGAGCTCCACAGCGGCCTGAACCCAAATCGTGGGCATGGGCAGCTGCGTTCTCCCGTGGACAACACTCACATCTCTGCAGGAGGCTGACACTGTGTACTAGACTCCGTGTCGCTGGATCATGGCCACATAGCCTAAAAGTGAGACATTTGTTGCTACAGCAACATTTTTGTGAAGTACCTGTGGATTCAAAATGCTTACTATACTCCTGAATAAAATCCAGTTTCCAAAATGGAGTCACTTGTGGGGGGTTTCTAATGTATAGGTACCCAAGGGGCCCTGCAAATGTGACATGGTGCCCGCAATTTATCTCAAATTTTCCAGAATTCAAATGGTACTCCTTCCATTCCAAGCCCTCCCATTTATCCAAACAGAGGTTTTTGGCCACATGTGGGGTATCCCTGTGCTCATAAGACATTGGATAACAACCTGTTGGGTCCACGGTTTGTTGTTGCCTCTTGCAAAAGTGAGAAATTTGATGCTGAAGCAACATTTTTGTGAAAAAAATGAAAATTTTCAATATGGCAACCTAAGCTTATCAAATTCTGTGAAGTATTCGTGGATTCAAACTGCTCACTATACACCTAGATAAAAGCCTTGAGGTGTCTTGTTTCCAGAATGGAGTCACTTGTGGGGGACCGCCACTGTTTAGGCACCTCAGGGGCTCTCCAAATGCAACCTGGCGTCCGCTATTGATTCCAGCCAATTTTGCAGTCAAATGGCACTCCTTCCCTTCCGAGCCCTGCCATGCGCCCAAACAGTTGATTTCCACCACATATAAGGTATCGCCAAACTCAGGAGAAACTGCACAATAAATGTTATGCTGAATTTTTTCCTTTTACTCTTGTAAAAAAAAAGCTACCTGGTTGAAATAACAATTTTGTGGTAAAATTTTATTTTTTTTTTTCATGGCTCAATGTTATAAAATTCTGTGAAGCACCTGGGGGTTCAGGGTACTCACCAAACATCTAGATAAATTCCTTGAGGGGCCTAGTTTCCAAAATGGGGTCACTTGTGCGGGGTTTTTGCTGTTTAGGTACCTTAGGGGTCCTCCAAATGTGACATGGTGCCCGCAATCTTTTTCAGCCAAATTTCCTTTCCAAAATTCAAATATTGCTCCTTTCGTTCCAAGCCCTCCCATTTGTCCAAACAAAGGTTTCAGACCACATGTGAGGTATCACCGCGCTCATAAAAAAGTGGTTAACAAACCTTGAGGTCAAATTTTTGGAATTACCTCTTGAAAAAGTGAGAAAATTGATGCTAAAGCAACATTTTTGAGAAAATTATTAAAATTTTCAATATGACAACGTAACGTTAACAAAATATGTGAAGTACCTGTGGATCTAAAATGCTTACTGTACCCCTAGATAGAAGCCTTGAGGGGTCTAGTTTCCAAAATGGTGTCACTTGTGAGGGATTTCTTCTGTTTAGGTACCTTAGCGGACCTGTAAATGCAACATGGTGCCCGCAATCTATTTCAGCCAAATTTGCTTTCCAAAATTCAAATATTGCTCCTTCTGTTCCGAGCCCTCCTATTTGTCCAAACAGAGGTTTCTGACCACATGTGGGGTATCGGCGCACTCATAAGAAAGTGGGGAACAAGTTTTGGGGTCCATTTTGTTGTGTTATTTTTTCTAAAAGTGAATAAATTTGGGTTAGAGCAACATTTTTAGGTAAAATTTAATTTTTGCTTTTTTTCATTCCACATTGCTTTTGTTCATGTGAAGCACCTGAAGGGTTAATAAACTTCTTGAATGTGGTTTTGAGTACTTTGGGGGGTGCAGTTTTTATAATGGTGTCACTTTTGGGTATTTTCTGTCATCTAGGCCTATTGAAGTCACTTCAAATGTGATGTGGTCCCTAAAAAAATGGTTTTGTAAATTTCGATGTAAAAATGAGAAATCGCTGATAAACTTTGAACCCCTCTAACTTCCTAACAAAAAAAAAATTTTGTTTCCAAAATTGTGCTGATGTAAAGTAGACAAGTGGGAAATGTTATTTATTAACTATTTTGTGTCACAGAAATCTCTGGTTTAACGGTATAAAAATTCAAAAGTTGAAAATTGCTAAATTTTCAAAATTTTTGCCAATATTCAATTTTTTTCATAAATAAACGCAAAAAATATTGTCCTAAATTTGGTACTAACATGAAGTCCAATATGTGACGAAAAAACAATCTCAGAATCACCGGGATCCGTTGAAGCGTTCCAGAGTTATAACCTCATGAAGTGACACTGGTCAGAATTGCAAAATTTGGTCTGGTCATTAAGGTGAAAATTAGCGCCGTCACTAAAGGGTTAAACATTCAATGTAGACAAAACACATGTAATCTGCAAAAAAAAAATACAACTGCAGAAAACACTGCAATAGCTCATTTGTGAACACACCGTTTTCACTGCCAAGAGAGGTGGTTTTCGCTGCAGAAAAGAAAAACAAAAAACCGAAAATTGTGAATACATCCTAATGTTGCTAATGAGTTCACATTAGCGATGTGTTCATAGTAGTCGCATTACATAAACAATCTTTATTTTGGTTTCCCAATGTCCAAATAAGTGTTGTACAAAAAAAAAAATAATTAAAAGGAAAAATAGGCTTATATTAAGGCCTAAGCCACACGGCGAGAAAATCGGTGCGAGTGGAATGCAGCTGAGGTCCGCTCACACAGTCTGACCTCAGTCGCAGGGACACTAGCAGGACACTCGGCTCCTGCTGTGCTGCCAGCGCGAGCCGAGTGTCATGCGAGCATCGCACTAGTGCCTCTTGTGGCCCCAGCCTAAGATAGTAAGATGTTGGGAGCAGTCACATGGCCGAATAACACAGATGACGATTGCATCACAGTGCTTGGATTGGCCGGCGGCTCTCCTAAGGCTAGGTTCACATTTCCGTAGTTTTGCATCAGTCACATGCGTTGCTTGACGCATGTGACTGATGCGTTGTACAACGGATGACAAAGAACAGAAATCATTGTCGGACTCCGTTGTGTGCGGGGGGCGGAGCGCGAGGGGGCGGAGCCGAGCAGGGCCGTGGCGCTGAGGTGTGAGAGAGTGAGAGAGAGTGTGAGAGAGAGTGTGAGAGAGTGTGTGAGAGAGTGTGTGAGAGAGTGTGTGAGAGAGTGTGTGAGAGAGTGTGTGAGAGTGTGTGAGAGAGTGTGTGAGAGAGTGTGTGAGAGAGTGTGTGAGAGAGTGTGTGAGAGAGAGTGTGAGAGAGTGTGAGAGTGTGTGAGTGTGTGTGAGTGTGTGTGAGTGTGTGTGAGTGTGTGTGAGTGTGTGAGAGTGTGTGAGAGTGTGTGAGAGTGTGTGAGAGTGTGTGAGTGTGTGAGAGTGTGTGAGAGTGTGTGAGAGTGTGTGAGAGTGTGTGAGAGTGTGTGAGTGTGTGTGAGTGTGTGTGAGTGTGTGTGAGTGTGTGTGAGTGTGTGTGAGTGTGTGTGAGTGTGTGAGAGTGTGTGAGAGTGTACACATGCGGAGTGCAGGAGGGGGCGGAGCCGAGTGGGGAAGTGTCGGCCTCCTTGCACACGTATCCAGGGTAAATATCGGGTAACTAAAAGCAAAGCACTTTTTGCTTGGTTACCCGATATTTATCTTGGATACCAGCGTACACCGTTTAGCGCTGGCCCCCTGCACACGTAACCACTGTAAATATCGGGTAACTAACCAAAGCGCATTGCTTAGTAACCCGATGTGTATCCTGGTTACGGGTGCAGGGAGCCAGAGAGAATGCGCAGAAAAATCCTACGGATTGTTGTGCTGCTCAAAAAACGTTACAGGCTGCGTTGCTCCAACCCGGCGGTTAGTTAAAAAACGACTGACCGCGACGCAGCGGATGCAACGCAGCATCATCAGTCGCAATCCGTCACTAATAGAAGTCTATGGGGGAAAACTGGATTCTTGCAAAATATTTTGCAGGATACCGTAATTCCTCAAGGCGACGGATTGTGACTGATGCAAAAAAACGGAAGTGTGAACTTAGCCTAACCCGAGCATGACACCTGCTGCAACTCGGGTCAGGGGAGCCACCGGCCAGTCCAAGCATTGTGATGCGATCTTCTTCTGAGTTATATGGCTGTCTGACTGCGCACTTCATGTAACTCTTATAGATCCATAATAGTTATGCTAAATCTAATTAGGACTGCTTTACTGTTTGACACCGCAGGACACACTTTTTTCATGCAAAATGCTGTTATCCCATATGGGGTGTGGATATATTTTCAGATAAAAATGAAAGTGATGGATTAAGATCACTGTGCACAGATCACACTGTGCAGGTGCCATATTAATACCAATTTTTCAAGCTTAAAAAAAAAAAAAAAGTTCTGATGTCATACACACACGTAGTCATGGCTGAAAGTGTTGGCACTCTTGAAATTTTTCCAGAAAATTTAAGTATTTCACCCAGGAAATTATTGGAATTACACGTTTTGTTATACATGGTTATTGCCTTTGTGTGGATTGCAACAACACAAAAAAGGAGATTGTAGAAAAAAGTGTTTTATAGGACCCGCAGTGAGTGAGTTCCTGAAGGTCACGCTGCTTATTTTCTTCTTGCAGATTTGAACCTTCACAGCGTTTTCTTCTGTGTTCGGATCAGATTGCCATCAGTGTTCAGTCAGCTTTTGCTAACAATGTTTCATCAGGTTTTTCTCGGATGTGAAAAAAAACTGGTAAAGGTTTATCAAGTTTTTCCTATCAAAGAGTCAGTGAAAAATGGACAGCACACGGATGATATTTAATGCAGTCTGATTTTTTCACGGCTCCATAGACTTGCATTAGTAAGCATGAGCCATGACTCTGATGAAAAATGGAAAAGTCTCCATTTTTTTGTGGCCCACACATGACAATAATACACAGACATGTGGACAGTCAGTAAGGCCTAAGACACACGGCATGAAAATCGGAGCGAGTGGAATGCGATAAAACATCGCATTCCACGCGGACCAATATTAGCCGGTGTGTCAGCACACATGAGCGATTACAATCGCAGCATGGTGAGACTGTAATGCAAGACTTTCTCTCGCACCCATTCAAGTGTATGGGGCAAGAGAAAAATCGCACTGCACTCGCAGGACACCGGTGTACCGCTAGTGCAGTGCGAGAATGGCAATAGCTAGATATGGAGGAGAGAGGGAGATAAATACCTCCCTCCCCTCCTCAGTGCCAGCCCGCCCCTCCTCAGCACTGCCCCCCCCTCCTCAGCGCCGGACCGCCCCCCGCAGCTGAGGTCCGATCGCACGATCGGACCTTAGTCGCAGTGACACTCGCATGACACTATGCTGTGCTGCCAGCGTGAGCCGATTGTCAAGCGAGGCGTCACACGGTAAGATCTATCGTGCAATTGCACGAGCGATCGCACCCGCCCCCGTCGTTTGTGCGTCACGGGCAATTTATTGCCCGTGTTGCACAAAGTCATAACCCCCCGTCACACGCACTTACCTCCCGAACGACCTTGCTGTGGGCGGCGAACATCCTCTTCCTGAAGGTGGAGGGACGTTCGGTGTCACAGCAACGTCACACAGCAGCCGGCCAATAGAAGCGGAGGGGCGGAGATGAGCGGGACGTAAACATCCCACCCATTTCCTTCCTTCAGCATTGCCGGTGGGACGCAGGTAAGCTGCAGTTCATCGTTCCCGGGGTGTCACACGGAGCGACATGTGCTGCCACGGGAACGATGAACAACCGGAGCACAGAAGGAGGACCGACATTTTGAAAATGAACGACATGTCAACGAGTAACGATAAGGTGAGTATTTTTGCTCGTTCACAGTCGTTTGGAGGTGTCACACGATGCCGGATGTGCGTCACTAACGACGTGACCCCGACGACATATCGTCTGATATATCGTATCGTGTGACGCCGGCATTAGAGCGAGGCCCAAATTTATATTCAGAAACAAGATCAATACTATGATCAGTCACATATAGATTATGAGGCGTTATGTCACCATGTGCTCATGGAAATGTGCAAACTCAGACATGACAAGTATTCATTTTACTCACTTGTATCGCCCCATCATATTCCCCAGCGCTTTACAGACATCATCATCACTGTCCCCACAATCCCTATCCGTATGTAATGAAGGGTATTAGGAAACCGGAGGACAGCTTTAGTTGAACGGCCAGAAGTCCAACTTGTCTAATCTCCAAATCTGATCATTTTCTTTCTAAATACTGTACAGACGTCTGATCACCTGAAAACTGTTATACAAATGGAAATGCTGCCCAAATAGACAGTACATACATTTATTAAAAGATAGGAGAGCACAACCTGTGGCCTGGGGGCAACATGCGTCCCGCATGCCATGTTGTACGGCGTCCAACCATATGGATGCAATAATGCTGACAGCTTAGCTTTGTACACAGAAGGGTAGTGTCCAGCAGCTGAAGAGCACTAATGGCGCACTGTGCAGACATCTCTGGATGCCTCATATACTATATACAGTATATAGATTGGGTTCACTTCACCCGTTTGGCAGTTGAGGAAGGAGTATGGGAATTGGACACTGTAATTAATGGTAATGTTATGGCAAATACTCACAATAGCATGGGAAAAAAAATGAGTGCCCTATGAGAGCTTTATCCCATTAATATTAATTGGAAGAGTATTTGATAAGGGTTTTTTCCTGTGGATATTGGAGCAGAATCTAGCTCTAAATTCTAGATCTAGATTGTGCACCCATCCTTCATAGCACATACTTTTCAAATGTCATAAAAGTCACAAGGTAATATCCCTTTCATTTTTACTGCAGACCTTGCAATTGTCAAAGTGAACCAATGTGTTTACTGGATCAAAAAAAAAAAAAAAAAAGACTGTGCACCCCAATTAAAGGCCTTAAAGGGGTGGGTCACCAATTTTTTTTATTTTCCCTATGAATAACTTACCATTTTAGGTGTTTTCTTCATTGGTTTCTATTTGCAGTTCTGGCACTGAGCAGCGCTATCCTGCACGTTCAGTGCTGGTCACATGACCCCCTGGTGCTGCGGCCGCTAGTATCCTCTGACGTCACGTCAACTTCCGGGCTCTCAGACTGGACGTTACTTCAGGGGATGCTGGCGCCACTCACAATGATTGACTGGGCTGTGGGCGGTGACTACCGCATGTCACAGCCCAGCATGGAGGGGAGGATCCGGAGGATGGTACGGAACGCCAGTGTGGAGCTGGCTTAGCGTGCAGCAGATTGGTGAGGCACGGGGCGCCAGTGTGGAGTACAGGGGGGGTTTCTTCAGCTGAAACCCCCCCTGTCACGTAAGTATCTGATCACACTATCCACCCGCCCGCTCTGCTCCAGTGTCAGGAGAACGGGCGGTGTGATCACATACTCCCACCAGCACTATAGGACGCAAGAGACTAACAAGCTGGTAACATGCAGCACCGCATGTGTCAGAGCAGAGCATGTCACCAGCTTGCTCTGCCCTGTCACCTGTCGTGCTGCATGGGACCAAGTTACTGCACACTGTGACTTTTGCTGCATGGGACCAACTTTCTCCACTCTGTCACCTGCACAACAAGTCAGAGTGGAGAAAGGTGGTGACATGCAGCAAAGCATGTAACAGAGCACCTCTCTTCCCTCTCTCCCTCCTCTCCTTTTCTCGCTCTCTCCTTTTCTCGCTCTCTCCTTTTCTCGCTCTCTCCTTTTCTC
Source organism: Anomaloglossus baeobatrachus (assembly GCF_048569485.1). Lineage (NCBI taxonomy): Eukaryota > Metazoa > Chordata > Amphibia > Anura > Aromobatidae > Anomaloglossus > Anomaloglossus baeobatrachus. The sequence continues at coordinate 529,470,883 of NC_134355.1, read as the reverse complement.
GCTCTCTCCTTTTCTCGCTCTCTCCTTTTCTCGCTCTCTCCTTTTCTCGCTCTCTCCTTTTCTCGCTCTCTCCTTTTCTCGCTCTCTCCTTTTCTCGCTCTCTCCTTTTCTCGCTCTCTCCTTTTCTCGCTCTCTGTTTTTTTTCTCTGTCAGTACAGAAATCTATTGTGAAGGGGTGAGAGGGAGTAATAAAGATGGAGTCCCTAATGTGTCTGGGTATTTATTTCTAATAAAGTATTTTTTCTCTGTGTGGTGTTTTGTTTTTAACCCTTTATTGAAGATTCTTAATGGCCAAGTCAAACTTGGCCCGACATTAAGAATCTCGGGCTTTATACCAGATGGTAAAACAAAGCTGCTATTAACCCCTTATTACCCAGTGTGCCACCCTGGCACCAGGGCCACTGGAAGAGTTGGATACAGCACCAGAAGATGGCGCTTCGATGAAAGCGCAATCTTTTGGGGCAGCTGTGGACTGCAATTCGCAGCGGGTGGGGGGGGCAGAAAGCTTGGGCCACCCTACGCTGCGGATTCCAATACCCAGCTGCCTAGTTGTACCTGGCTGGACACAAAATATGGGTGAAGCCCACGTCATATTTTTTTTTTTTTTTTTTTATTAATTATTTCATGAAATTCATGAAATAATTTAAAAAAAAAAAAAGGGCTTCCCTATATTTTTTGTTCCCAGCCGAGTACAAATAGGCAGCTGGGTGTTGGGGGCAGCCTGTACCTGCCTGCTGTACCTGGCTGGCATACAAAAAATATGGCGAAGCCCACGTTATTTTTTTTTAGTTTTTAGGCAAAAAAAATTATATATAAAAAAAAATAAAAAAAATATGTTTTCCCTGGATTTTCCATTGCCAGTGAAGGTAACACCAAGCAGTGGGGGTTAGCAGCCAGTAGCTGCTTGGGTTATCCTTAGCAATAGAAAATGCAGCGGGAGCCCGCGCATTTTTTTTTTTACCCCTGGGGTTATGTGTTTGTTTTTTTTAATTTTTTTTAATGAATTAAAAAAAAAAAAAATCAACATGGGCTTCGCCCATCGAGCGCCAGAGCATTTTGCTGCTCACTCATACCTACTCCTGACCACACAGCCAGCAGAACAAGTAATCAGATGACTCCAGTGTCGGCCGATTACTTGTTCTGTGTCCCCCTCTCTCTCTGCATCCATCGCGTGTGTGGGCTGTGAGGTCAGCTGAGTTCAGTCCGGCACTGGAGTCAGCTGATCTGAACTCAGCTGAACTCCAGGCCGCACACGCTGCGATGCATGCAGCGGGACACAGAACAAGTAATCGGCCGACACTGGAGTCTGCTGATCTGAACTCAAGCTGAATTTCTGACCACACAGCCCGCACATGGTTACATGTGATCGGCAGCAGGTAGTGACTGTTAACCTGTATCCATCGCAGCGTGTGCGGGCTGTGAGATCAGGAGTCAGCTGACTCCAGTGCCGGACGATGAATTCTGTGTCCCGCTGCAGAAGGATCCGGTAAAATAACAATTGCAGTTGCATGCGCTGCACATTTAATCCACAGGATCCAGTCATATGCGGTTTGCGTTTTTTTGCCTACAGGCAAAAAACGCCAATGTGAAAGTAGCCTGCAAAATGCATGCCACACAGATGATACACGATACACAGAGACTAGGCAAGAGGAGAAAAAGCAATCTCATGACCCCATCATTTTTTTCCCCCAATTATTTATTTTTTTTCACATGTTGCGCCGGCTAAGGCTGCTTTCATACATCAGTTTTTTGCCATCAGGCACAATCTGGCGAAAAACGGATAAAGCCGGATCCGTTTTTTTCCGCATTGAATTGTATTAGCGCCGGATTGTGCCTGATGCCCTTGTGTTGCATCCGTTGTGCACGGACCCAGCAAAATTTATGTGTCCGGCTGCCGGAAAGGACGCAGCACGCAACTTTTTTGGCAGCGGCAAAAAAATGGACAGCGCTGGATCCGGCGTCATGTACAATGAAAGCCTATAGGTGCTGGATCCATCGTAAAGCGGCATACAACACATTACAGCGAGTGATTCTGTTTTTTTGTCTACTGAGCATGCTCAGTAGCACAACGGATCCGTCCAAAAGCTGAAGGAACTGATGGAAAAAACTGATGCAACTGATCCGGTTTTTCGCCTGACCCATTGCATCAGTTTTTACACTGGATTGTGCTTGATGCCAAGAAACTGATGTGTGAAAACAGCCTAATCATAATACTGACTGACTGAGAACTATGAGAACAAGCAGAAGATACACGCTTTCTTCCCCTGGTTGTGCAGAGCTGGGAGCTTCGGCTGTCTCTGCTGTGATTGGTCTCAGTGCTGGGAAGAGGCAGGGAGGAGACTTTGGGTGGAGAGGAGAGTGGGTGTGTAAGGCCTAAGCCACACGGCGAGAAAAACAGTGCGAGTGGAGTGCTATAAAACATCACATTCCACTCGGACCAAATTCCAGCCTGTGTCAGCACACATGAGCGATTATTTTCTCAGCCCTAATCGGACCGAGAAAACAATCGCAGCATGCTGCGATTGTAATGCGAGACTCTTTCTCTCGCACCCATTCAAGTGAATGGGGCGAGAGAAAAATCGCACTGCACTCACGGTACACCGGTGTAATGCCAGTGCAGTGCGAGAATGGCAATAGCCGGCTATGCAGGAGAGAGGGAGATAAATCCCTCCCTCCCCTCCTGAGTGCCGGCCCGTCCCCCGCAGCTGAGGTCTGCTTGCGCGAATGGACCTCAGTTGCAAGGACACACGCATGACAATCGGCTCTGCTGTACTGCCAGCACGAGCCGAGTGTCATGCAAGTGGGTCGCAGTAGTGCCCGTGTGGCCCCAGCCTTAGATACAGTCCTAGAGCTGCAAAGAGTTATGGGAGTTGTAGTAACTGAACCCAGGAAGTCAGGAGAGAGATTAACCCCATCAGAGCTGGAGCCAGAAATGAGGATGTGCTGCTAGAGCACGATAAAAGGTAATATTGCTGAAAAAACATAATAGATGTGTGGAAAGGCACATATTAGCAAGATTTATTAAAAAAAAAAAAAATCTGTTTTGGTAACTGGACAACTTCTTTAATGCACATTAGACAGCTGCAGGTTCACCGCAAGGTGGGGCCTTAAATCTAAGTCCCCTGAGCCCTATATTACATTCACCTGCGGCAGTCATCCTCTGTTAGCAATGCCGCTTCCTTCAGTCTCCAGCAGTTTGTGACCTGCCTGCTGTGCCAGTGTTTCCTGGAGCAATGCTGGAGGTCACTCCTCAATGTAAGTCTAAAGGCAGTTTCACACATCTGGCAGTGTTTTTTCTGCTGCAGATCTAGCAGTTACAGTTAGGTCCAGAAATATTTGGACAGTGACGCAATTTTCGCGAGTTGGGCTCTGCATGCCACCACATTGGATTTGAAATGAAACCTCTACAACAGAATTCAAGTGCAGATTGTAACGTTTAATTTGAAGGTTTGAACAAAAATATCTGATAGAAATTGTAGGAATTGTACACATTTCTTTACAAACACTCCACATTTTAGGAGGTCAAAAGTAATTGGACAAATAAACCAAACCCAAACAAAATATTTTTATTTTCAATATTTTGTTGTGAATCCTTTGGAGGCAATCATTGCCTTAAGTCTGGAACCCATGGACATCACCAAACGCTGGGATTCCTCCTTCTTAATGCTTTGCCAGGCCTTTACAGCCGCAGCCTTCAGGTCTTGCTTGTTTGTGGGTCTTTCCGTCTTAAGTCTGGATTTGAGCAAGTGAAATGCATGCTCAATTGGGTTAAGATCTGGTGATTGACTTGGCCATTGCAGAATGTTCCACTTTTTTGCACTCATGAACTCCTGGGTAGCTTTGGCTGTATGCTTGGGGTCATTGTCCATCTGTACTATGAAGCGCCGTCCGATCAACTTTGCGGCATTTGGCTGAATCTGGGCCGAAAGTATATCCCGGTACACTTCAGAATTCATCCGGCTACTCTTGTCTGCTGTTATGTCATCAATAAACACAAGTGACCCAGTGCCATTGAAAGCCATGCATGCCCATGCCATCACGTTGCCTCCACCATGTTTTACAGAGGATGTGGTGTGCCTTGGATCATGTGCCGTTCCCTTTCTTCTCCAAACTTTTTTCTTCCCATCATTCTGGTACAGGTTGATCTTGGTCTCATCTGTCCATAGAATACTTTTCCAAAACTGAACTGGCTTCATGAGGTGTTTTTCAGCAAATTTAACTCTGGCCTGTCTATTTTTGGAATTGATGAATGGTTTGCATCTAGATGTGAACCCTTTGTATTTACTTTCATGGAGTCTTCTCTTTACTGTTGACTTAGAGACAGATACACCTACTTCACTGAGAGTGTTCTGGACTTCAGTTGATGTTGTGAACGGGTTCTTCTTCACCAAAGAAAGTATGCGGCGATCATCCACCACTGTTGTCATCCGTGGACGCCCAGGCCTTTTTGAGTTCCCAAGCTCACCAGTCAATTCCTTTTTTCTCAGAATGTACCCGACTGTTGATTTTGCTACTCCAAGCATGTCTGCTATCTCTCTGATGGATTTTTTCTTTTTTTTCAGCCTCAGGATGTTCTGCTTCACCTCAATTGAGAGTTCCTTAGACCGCATGTTGTCTGGTCACAGCAACAGCTTCCAAATGCAAAACCACACACCTGTAATCAACCCCAGACCTTTTAACTACTTCATTGATTACAGGTTAACGAGGGAGACGCCTTCAGAGTTAATTGCAGCCCTTAGAGTCCCTTGTCCAATTACTTTTGGTCCCTTGAAAAAGAGGAGGCTATGCATTATAGAGCTATGATTCCTAAACCCTTTCTCCGATTTGGATGTGAAAACTCTCATATTGCAGCTGGGAGTGTGCACTTTCAGCCCATATTATATATATAATTGTATTTCTGAACATGTTTTTGTAAACAGCTAAAATAACAAAACTTGTGTCACTGTCCAAATATTTCTGGACCTAACTGTATACAGCACTCATGAATATGCTGGACTACCTGGCACTGTGGGAGGAGATCAGCGCCATTTCTGTACAGCCCGCAGCGTATGATGCGGTCATGCGGACTACGCTTTCCTCAGTCACCGATCAGCGGACACCACAGCAGAGTTGTGTATCTAATGCCCATCATGGTGAGTATGTGGAGTGAATGATGCTGTACAGTGCGCGGTGTGTGGGGCGCCTTATACTGTACGGTGCGCGGTGTGTGGGGCGCCTTATACTGTACGGTGCGCGGTGTGTGGGACGCGTTATACTGTACGGTGCACAGGGTGGGGCGCCTTATACTGTACGGTGCACAGGGTGGGGCGCCTTATACTGTACGGTGCACAGGGTGGGGCGCCTTATACTGTACGGTGCACAGGGTGGGGCGCCTTATACTGTACGGTGCACAGGGTGGGGCGCCTTATACTGTACGGTGCACAGGGTGGGGCGCCTTATACTGTACGGTGCACAGGGTGGGGCGCCTTATACTGTACGGTGCACAGGGTGGGGCGCCTTATACTGTACGGTGCACAGGGTGGGGCGCCTTATACTGTACGGTGCACAGGGTGGGGCGCCTTATACTGTACGGTGCACAGGGTGGGGCGCCTTATACTGTACGGTGCACAGGGTGGGGCGCCTTATACTGTACGGTGCACAGGGTGGGGCGCCTTATACTGTACGGTGCACAGGGTGGGGCGCCTTATACTGTACGGTGCACAGGGTGGGGCGCCTTATACTGTACGGTGCACAGGGTGGGGCGCCTTATACTGTACGGTGCACAGGGTGGGGCGCCTTATACTGTACGGTGCACAGGGTGGGGCGCCTTATACTGTACGGTGCACAGGGTGGGGCGCCTTATACTGTACCCCACACTCCAGCGTGAACCCCCCCGTTCCCCATTACCAGGTAATTACCTTCCAAACACACTCTACTTACTTAGATGCCCTCTGGGCCAAAAATAGGGGCATTTCAACAGCTATAAAGGCTCATATGGTAGCTATGGAGGTTGTTTTTGTTTCAGTGCATCAGCGTCCCCTATTGGTGGCTCAGTATTATTACACTAGATTGTGAATATTTGATGTTATATGCTGATTTAGTGTGAGTGGACGCCTGCTCCTGTCTCCTGCTGTTTTATTTTCATTTGTCCACCTTCCTTGGTTTATATGATTCTTTAAATAAAGTTTGATGTATTTTTCCACATTATAGATGCTTAATCGTGCTTTTTTTTTTTTTCCTTTCTTTGCACCTACTACTATGGGAACAGTGGTATAATATGTAAGGCTATGTGCGCACGTGTGCGTAATTCATGCAGTTACGCTGCGCTTTGTAGCGCAGCGTAACTGCATGCGTCCTGCGTCCCCTGCATAATCTATGGAGATTGTGCAGGGGCCGTGCGCACGTGGCGTCTTAGAGCGCAGCGCTTCGGCTGCTGCCCGAAGCGCTGCGTTCTAAGAAGTGACATGTCACTTCTTCCGTGCGCTTTGCCGGCAGCTCCTGCTCTGTCTATGGCAGGAGCTGCAGGCAGAGCGCATGGAATCGGCTTTTTTTTTTTTTCTACGGACATTTTCTGCAGCGATTTGAAGCGCACGTGTGCTCTTCAGATCCCTGCAGAAATTTCTGCAGTGCTAGTACGCAACGTGCGCACATAGCCTAACTCCCATTCCCTCCACTTCCTTTAGAGCAGTGGTGTAATGTGTCGCCATGCTCTGTCTTCTTCTATGGGAGTAGTAATGTAATGGACAGAGCGGAGGCACACATCGCACCACTGCTCCCATAGAACTGGACGGAGCGGGGTCACAAACTACACCACTGCTCCCATAGAAGTGGATGGAGAGTTGTCATACATTTGATACTGGATATCATATCCCATCATGTGTGATTCACACAAAGTCCTGCAGCAAATTCCAGCGTGTTCCTTTAAGCATATCTAACCCCAGATTATGATACAACGTGAAGCGCCAACTATCAGGATTTGTGCTGCCAGCCGTCCTTGGTGTGACGGTCTACTTGTCAGTATCATTTTGCAGTCACCTATAAAATGGCTCCACACTGTAACCCTAAAATTTATCCCCTCAACCTTTTGCAAATACCCAGAAGGGGAGGAGTGACATCTCACACGTGACCAGTTCTACATTTACTGCAGTGGCAATGTGAGCTAGCAGTACTCTAGGTTTTCATGGCAAATTTCAGCAGCTCCTGCCAGTACTGTTTAAAAGTGAAATATCAGAAACTTAAAATATTTCATATTTTACTTAAATTAAAAACAAATAATATCTTTTAAAAATGAAAAACATTAATTCATTACATTTTTTTCAATTGCTAAAACAATTTTAGGGGCATGGCACCGTCCCTTTAAGTGAATCTGGGAAGTCTAAAAACTTTTGAGCGCCTCTGTCTGCACCTCGCCACGTTCCTAATTCGAGTTGAGGACTAGAGTAAGATTAGAGGTGTTAAGCTAAGGCAACACGAGCGTATGGCATGAGATGCAAGTGCATCGGATGCGACTCTCAGCTCCTGCTCTCCTGCGAGGGTAAGCCGAGTGTCATGCCACTGTGATGCGATCCTGCGATCGGGTCATAGCTGCGGAGACGAGGGGGGGGATTAATCTCCCCATCTCCTACATTACCAGCTGATGAGATTATCACACTGCACTCCGGTGTAATATGAGTGTAGTGCGATGTTTCTCTCGCACCCATAGACTTGTATGGGTGTGAGTGAAAACGGATCAGATTACACCCGCAGCATAATGAGATTGTTTTCTCGGTCCACTTAGGGCTGAGAAAATAATCGCAGATGGGAACAGCCCATTAAAGTAACATGGGTCCGGGTGGAATGTGATTTTTTTTTTTTTATTGCATTCCACTGGGACCGTTTTATTCGCCATGTGTCCCAGCCCTAAGGAACGTCGCCGCTCTTCATTAATTTGATGAGAGGTGTTTTCACATACTCGTCCCATCCCAACGCTGCCACTTTTTCAGATTTTAACAAAATGGCGTAAGAACGCCAAAAGCTGCAAAATATTAGTGCAGCCTCGTGTTGCACCACTATGTTGCAACTTGGCTTTGATGAATAGGGTCAATATGACTGGATGACATATTTCAAAACATGAATTGAAATTTGGTTGCTTTCTAGGGTTAGTTCTTATGGTACAGAAACAAAAAAGTCTCCATTCACAGCTGACAGCAAACCTTGAGGATCAGTGATGATAAACCACTACTGTATAGATTTTAAAGAACCTCAAAACATATTCCCTTTAACATCCAGTATTTGGATATCGGCAATATGGTTCTGGGATTTCTCTTTGCTTGGACTGGATACTTTTTACAGATATTTGGAATGACTAAAGCGTCGCCCCCATAAGTTGCTTACTCCTAAAAATGTGATTTCTACTTGTTCACTGTACGATTTGTGTTAGTAAGGGAATATAATTACTGCAGTCTTGGGTTCACTTCCCACTCACATACATGCAGCATAATGTGCAGATTGTGAGCAGAGACCTGCAGGAGATCGGTACACGCAGGGCACACGTCATACATTTCTAAAGATCTTTGTACTTCGCAGTTAAGTGGCAAAAACCAAATGCAATTCTCAACAGCAGAACACAAACATCTTGAGCTGTTTACATTTCTTATCTGAAGTGCGTCTCTAAAGCTGGTGTCACACGCAACGACTTACCAGCAATCCCGAAAACGATGTGACCCCATAGGGATCGCAGGTAAAGCTGGTGTCACACAGCGACAACGACGTCGCAGCTACGTCACCATTTTCTGTGACGTTGCAGCGACGTCCCGTAGCTGTGTGTGACATCCAGCAACGACCTGGCCCCTGCTGTGAGGTCGCCGGTCGTTGCTGAATGTCCAGCTTCATTTTTTGGTCGTCACTCTACTGCTGTGACACACACATCGCTGTGTGTGACAGCGAGAGAGCGACGAAATGAAGCGAGCAGGAGCCGGCACTGGCAGCTGCGGTAAGCTGTAACCAGCGTAAACATCGGGTAACCAAGGGAAGACCTTTCCCTGGTTACCCGATATTTACCTTCGTTACCAGCCTCCGCCCTTGCTGCCAGTGCCGGCTCCTGCACTGTGACATGTGGCTGCAGTACACATCGGGTAATTAACCCGATGTATACTGTAGCAAGGAGAGCAAGGAGCCAGCGCTAAGCAGTGCGCGCGGCTCCCTGCTCTCTGCACTGTGACATGTAGCTGCAGCACACATCGGGTTAATTAACCCGATGTGTACTGTACCTAGGAGAGCAAGGAGCCAGCGCTAAGCGCGGCTCCCTGCTCTCTGCACATGTAGCGACGTTATGATCGCTGCTTCTGCTGTGTTTGACAGCTAAGCAGCGATCATAACAGCGACTTACAAGGTCGCTGTTACGTCACCGAAAATGGTGACGTAACAGCGACGTCGTTGTCGCTGTCGCTTAGTGTGAACCCAGCTTTAAGGCCCAGTCACACACAACGACTTACCAGCGACCTGATAGGGATCGCAGGTAAGTCGCTGAGAGGTCGCAGGTGAGATGTCACACAGTCAGATCTTACCAATGATGCAGGAACAATACAGGTCGCAGTAGTAACCTGTATAACAATCTCAGCAGTCACTGTGACCCTGTCACACAGCGTCAAACACAGCGATGTGTCCTGCCCAGCAGGACATCGCCTTTGAAGAAAATGGCCTGGACCATTCTGCAACGACTAGAGATCTCACAGCAGGGGCCTGATCGCTGGTAGGTGTCACACATAAGATCGCTAACGGGATCGCTACTGCATCACAGAAACTGTGACTCAGCAGAGATCTCGTTATGTGTGACATATCTTAAGACATTATCCACTTTTACAATATAGATCAATAACCAAAAGAGTCCAGCACTGGCCTGAAGTTCAATATAAGCCATCCATATAGGCTCTATAGAACACAGATAATGACTAACATTCAGAAAGTCTTAAGGGCGCGTTACACGCTGTGACATCACTAGCGATCTCATTAGCGATGTGACACGCCAGATCGCAGATGTGATCTGCCGAAATCGCACATAGGTCGGTTTTACAGCGCCGGTCACGTGCGATCTCGGCAGATCGCATCTGCGATCTAGCGTGTCACATCGCTAGCAATGTCACAGCGTGTACAGCACCCTTTAGCTGTTATTCAATAGATATCTCTGTGTTTAGACAGAACCGGTTTGGTTTTCGTACGAAACAGACTATAAAAAACTAAACAACGGGGGCTTTATGTAGGCGCTGTGCTCGGGTACGCTCGGTGCTCGGCCCACTATGAGCTATTTGCAGTGCTTGAATGACGCAAACGTGGGGGTAACAACAGCATGATCGGATGGAATGTGCACAAAAAAAAAAAAGAAAAATGGAAACAGCCCACCTATCCTCACCCAGAAGTGCTCTGTATGCGGCTGGCTGCATGTGGACGGAGACCCAAACTGCCAATCAGTGACTTCAAATGAAGTTCAGCTCAAGTCTGGGTGCCAAACCAAACTTTATGTAAAGCCCGAATGAACCCGCTGAACCAAACTGCCATGGGTCCGGTGTTGCTAAAAAATACTTTTTGATCCTGTTTCCGTGTAAACAGGCTGCAGAACACTTGATAAATGAACAAAACACCATTTCATGGGTGAAATGATCATCTTTTGCAAAGAGGGCGCACTGATGACCATGTGGAAGCTAGTACAGATTGCCAGTACATATAGGTTCCTTTGCTCTGCTTGTGTAAACAGAACACACTGCTGTGAACTGTGTGGGATCTAGTACAGATTGTTTGCTTTTGTCTGCTTGTGTAAACAGGATGCACCGCTGACCATGTGGGATCTAGTTCAGATGGCTCAGTATGTATTATTTCCTTTGGTCTGCCTGTGTAAACAGGATGCACTGCTGACCATGTGGGATCTAGTTCAGATGGCTCAGTATGTATTATTTCCTTTGGTCTACCTGTGTAAACAGGATGCACTGCTGACCATGTGGGATCTAGTTCAGATGGCTTAGTAGTATTGTTTCTTTTGGTCTGCCTGTGTAAACAGGATGCACTGCTAACCATGTGGGATCTAGTTCAGATGGCTCAGTATGTATTATTTCCTTTAGTCTACCTGTGTAAACAGGATGCACTGCTGACCATGTGGGATCTAGTTCAGATGGCTTAGTAGTATTGTTTCCTTTGGTCTGCTTGTGTAAACAGGATGCACCGCTGACCATGTGGGATCTAGTTCAGATGGCTCAGTATGTATTATTTCCTTTGGTCTGCCTGTGTAAACAGGATGCACTGCTGACCATGTGGGATCTAGTTCAGCTGGCTTAGTAGTATTGTTTCCTTTGGTCTGCTTGTGTAAGCAGGATGCACTGCTGACCATGTGGGATCTAGATCAGATGGCTCAGTATGTATTATCTCCTTTGGTCTGCCTGTGTAAACAGGATGCACTGCTGACCATGTGGGATCTAGTTCAGATGGCTCAGTATGTATTATTTCCTTTGGTCTACCTGTGTAAACAGGATGCACTGCTGACCATGTGGGATCTAGTTCAGATGGCTTAGTAGTATTGTTTCTTTTGGTCTGCCTGTGTAAACAGGATGCACTGCTAACCATGTGGGATCTAGTTCAGATGGCTCAGTATGTATTATTTCCTTTAGTCTACCTGTGTAAACAGGATGCACTGCTGACCATGTGGGATCTAGTTCAGATGGCTTAGTAGTATTGTTTCCTTTGGTCTGCTTGTGTAAACAGGATGCACCGCTGACCATGTGGGATCTAGTTCAGATGGCTCAGTATGTATTATTTCCTTTGGTCTGCCTGTGTAAACAGGATGCACTGCTGACCATGTGGGATCTAGTTCAGCTGGCTTAGTAGTATTGTTTCCTTTGGTCTGCTTGTGTAAGCAGGATGCACTGCTGACCATGTGGGATCTAGATCAGATGGCTCAGTATGTATTATCTCCTTTGGTCTGCCTGTGTAAACAGGATGCACTGCTGACCATGTGGGATCTAGTTCAGATGGCTCAGTATGTATTATTTCCTTTAGTCTACCTGTGTAAACAGGATGCACTGCTGACCATGTAGGATCTAGTTCAAATGGCTTAGTAGTATTGTTTCTTTTGGTCTACCTGTGTAAACAGGATGCACCGCTGACCATGTGGGATCTAGTTCAGATGGCTTAGTAGTATTGTTTCTTTTGGTCTGCCTGTGTAAACAGGCTTGTAAATGACCGCCGATCGGCAGTTATATCCTACCGCTGGTCAGTCCGTGTAAACAGACCCTTAGCTGAAGATTCCTGAGCTAGATATGTGTAAGGCCATACAACTACTACAGAAAGCTTTGCACTATTGTAGCCTTATCAGTGTGTGACTTTTGTCCCTAATTAAAAATAAACTGCTGGAAATTACTCCAGCAAGTAACTAAAAGGCAGACGAAAAAGCTGCAGTCTGTGCATCATACAGCGCAATCACTTTTAGTGACATCTGTCTGACCTGTGGCACTGAAGTCACAAGATAGAGAACCACAATGCAAGGCTTTATTTCCCCACAGCACATAATGTCTCTTGACATAGTTACATAGCTAGAGTAATGGTAACAGAGACCTTAGCCTAGGGCCGGCTTGACAAGTCCACATTTCATAATTGTGTGCAGGCTGCGGTATTTCTGACCCAAATTACCAGCCTTAGGTTAATATCAGGCTGTTAGTTGGGGTCAGGACACCCGCGGTCAGTTTGGAAACTGCAATCCTTACAAGCACATTGAAACGTGGATGCCTAAAGTCGTCCCGAGGCCTGAACGCACAGCAGAGCTTCCAGCCGACAGGTGCAGCCACGCAGGCTGTGTGGGATGCCTTACATACAGATCTATTCTCCCCGAGAAGCAATGATGCAGAGGAGAATACCTCTGTACAAATGGCATCTGGAGCATACCACGGCGCTTGTTTTGTTACATTTGTATAGAATGTGTCAGAAATCAACCAGTATATATACCATGGTCCCATACGGGTCTTAGGCTATGTGCCCACGGTAGAATGTTGCTGCGGATTTTTCTGCATGAAAATCCGCGGCTTTCCCACAAAATCCGCACCTTTTCAAAGGTGCGGATTTACCGCGGAATTGCTGCAGATTTTGGTGCAGATTTTTTTTTTTTTCACAATTCTGAAGCTAAAATCCAGATCAAAATCCGCAACAATAATTGACATGTTGCAGATTTTTCCGGATCAAAATCCGCACCAAATCCGCGCGGAAAAATCCGACGCATGGGCATAGCATTTCCAAAAAGCCATAGAAATGGCTGGGAATTGCCTGAGCTGCAGATTTTCGGGAAATCCGCGGCTTTTCCGCGAGAAATCTGCGGCAAAATCCGCGCATTTTCCGCAGCATGGGCACATAGCCTTAGGCTACTTTCACACTTGCGTTGGACGGCTTACGTTGCTATCCGCAGCCTTGAGGAATTACGGTAACCGTTGCAGGAAACCGTTATATTCCTCATAGACTTCTATTAGCTACGGATAGCAACGGATGGTCATGCGTTGCATCCGCTGCACGATGCAGCGTCGTTATTTTGACACTGCGTCCGGCGGAGGGAACAGTGCATGTAACGTTTTTTGAGCAGCGCAATCCGTAGGATTTTGCTGCGCATGCTCCCTGCACTCGTAACCAGGGTAAACATTGGGTAAATAAACCATCCGCTTTCCCTAGTTACCCGATATTTACCCTGGCTACAGGTGCCAGACACTCTCGCTCGGCTCCGCCCCCTCCCGCACTTCACTCCACGTGTACACACACACACACACACACCCGTCCCCAGCCTTGCATTCCTCACTGCACTGACGTCCTCAGTGCCATGGTCCCGCTCGGCTCCACAAACCCCGCACTCCGCCCCCCTCACACATTCTCGGCGGCTGAACGATCAGCTGATCAACCGGCGACCGGCTGCTGTGAGCGATCAGCTGATCGTTCACAATAGTCTGCTGCCGGTAAAACGAAAGAAAAATTAAAAAAATAAATAAATAAATAAATAAATAAATAAAGATTCCGTTGCTTTGTATGATCCGTTGCATCCGTTGTGCCACTTAAATGCAACACATCCGTTGCATCCCTCACACAACACAATGCAACAGATGCCGTTCAACGCAAGTGTGAAAGTAGCCTTACACACTATAGAATAACAAATATGGCTGCAGAGCCTCATAACCACACACAGACACTGTCCGGGTGCCACTCATTCTGCTTGGAGAAACTTGTGAACCCTCCATTTATATTTTTTTGCACAGGAGAAAAACTGATGACACGCTGTCAAAAACACACAACGTGACCGACCACTGATGAAAGAGAAGCTCTGGAGTGTGAAGCTGATGGGCTAATTCTGCCTAATGTATTTCAGTAGCGGCTGCCCTTTTCCCCAGACCTGTCAACTTAAACTAAATCACTGGGTACAAGTAACCCACCTGTAACATATGCATCCATCACTGTACAAGTCAGAGCTGCCTGGATCACCCGCTTCAGATGATTATCACTGTAGCAGTAGATTATTAAAGGAAACCTGTCGCCAGATTTTTTACTATTAAACTAAAAGTGTCCCCTTCTGCAGCTCCTGGGCTGCATTCTATGAAGGTGCACCATGTTCCCTGACTCCCCTTCCAAACCCCAAAAATAACTTTATAAAACATGACCGTTACGTATGCTAATTACCTGTTGGGCTCAGATGGGAGTGCTCATTTTCTGCTCCTGTCCCCCCTCCTGCCGCTGATCGCCGTCCTCCTTTCTTGATTGACAGGATGACGCCTCCGTCATCATCCTCGTTGCATTTTCAAATCTCGCCCCTGTGCAGTTATGTCGGCTCGCGCAGGCGCAGTTCGCTTTGCCATATCGCGGGCAGAGCAGAAAACATAGCTGCCCTTGTGCGTGCTGGTGAACTAAATGCACAGGCGCGAGTTTATGGTCGGCGCTGTGCATGCCCTCACCAGCGCCATGCTCGTACCCGATCATAATCTCGCGCCTGTGCATTTAACTCATCAGCATGCGCAAGGGCAGCTGTTGTTTTCTGCTCTGCCCGCGATATGGCAGAGCGAACTGCGCCTGCGCGAGCCGACCTAACTGCACAGGCGCGAGATTTGAAAATGCAACGAGGATGATGACGGAGGCGTCATCACGTCAATCAAGAAAGGAGGACGGCGAACAGCGGCAGGAGGGGGGACAGGAGGAGAAAATAAGCCCGCCCATCTGAGCCCCACAGGTATTTAGCATACGTAATGGTCATGTTTTATAAAGTTATTTTTGGGGTCTGGAAGGGGAGTCAGGGCCAAGGTGCACCTTCATAGAATGCAGCCCAGGAGCTGCAGAAGGGGACACTTAGTTTAATAGTGAAAAATCTGGAGACAGGTTCCCTTTAAATCTCAATGGACTACATTTAAATTGTTTGCACCAGAATTCTGCCGTAAACAGAAGTATCACAACATTTTTCAAATCAAACTCAAACAAAAAAATTGCAACTTTGGCCGTTCTAAACGATGTCAAACCCAAAACAATGAAGAATCACTGATGAAAGTCAGCACGGTTTTGTTTACGAGAAAAAGAAGGGAATTTTGTTACTTACCGTAAATTCCTTTTCTTCTAGCTCTTATTGGGAGACCCAGACGATTGGGGTATAGCTACTGCCCTCTGGAGGCCACACAAAGCACTACATTAAAAGTGCAAGGCCCCTCCCCCTCTGGCTATACCCCCCCGTGGTATCACGGGTTCTCCAGTTTTAGTGCCAAAGCAAGAAGGAGGAAGCCAATAACTGGTTTAAACAAATTAACTCCGAATAACATCGGAGAACTGAAAAACCGTTCAACATGAACAACATGTGTACCCGCAAACAACAAAAAAACATCCCGAAGGACAACAGGGCGGGTGCTGGGTCTCCCAATAAGAGCTAGAAGAAAAGGAATTTACGGTAAGTAACAAAATTCCCTTCTTCTTCAGCGCTCTATTGGGAGACCCAGACGATTGGGACGTCCAAAAGCTGTCCCTGGGTGGGTAAATAAATACCTCATGTTAGAGCTGCAAAACAGCCCTCCCCTATGGGGGTGTCACTGCCGCCTGCAGGACTCTTCTACCTAAGCTGGCATCCGCCGAAGCATAGGTATGCACCTGATAATGCTT
The DNA here is from genome assembly GCF_048569485.1 of Anomaloglossus baeobatrachus. NCBI lineage: Eukaryota > Metazoa > Chordata > Amphibia > Anura > Aromobatidae > Anomaloglossus > Anomaloglossus baeobatrachus. Next base: position 529,454,782 of record NC_134355.1, on the reverse strand, counting down.
GGTGAAAGTGTGCAGACTGGACCAGGTAGCTGCCTGGCACACCTGTTGAGCCGAAGCCTGGTGACGTAATGCCCAGGACGCACCCACGGCTCTGGTTGAGTGGGCTTTTAGCCCTGAAGGAACCGGAAGCCCCGCAGAACGGTAGGCCTCTAGAATTGGTTCTTTGATCCATCGAGCCAGGGTGGCTTTAGAAGCCTGCAACCCCTTGCGCGGACCAGCGACAAGGACAAAAAGTGCATCGGAACGGCGTATGGGCGCCGTGCGGGAAATGTAGATTCTGAGTGCTCTCACCAGATCTAGCAAACGTAAGTCCTTTTCATACCGGTGAACCGGATGAGGGCAAAAAGAAGGCAAGGAAATATCCTGATTAAGATGAAAAGAGGATACGACCTTAGGAAGAAACTCCGGAATGGGGCGCAGCACAACCTTGTCCTGGTGGAACACCAGGAAGGGAGCCTTGGATGACAGAGCTGCCAGCTCAGACACTCGCCGAAGCGATGTGATGGCAACAAGAAACGCCACTTTCTGCGACAGCCGAGAAAAGGAAACTTCCTTCAGAGGCTCGAAGGGCGGCTTCTGGAGAGCAACTAGTACCCTGTTCAGATCCCATGGATCTAACGGTCGCTTGTACGGGGGCACAATATGACAGACCCCCTGCAGGAACGTGCGCACCTTAGGAAGACGTGCTAGACGCTTCTGAAAAAACACGGATAGTGCCGAAACTTGCCCTTTAAGGGAGCTGAGCGACAAGCCCTTTTCTAACCCCGATTGCAGGAAGGAAAGAAACTTGGGTAATGCAAATGGCCAGGGAGACACTCCCTGGGCCGAGCACCAGGATAAGAAAATCTTCCACGTTCTGTGGTAGATCTTAGCAGAATTCGACTTTCTAGCTTGTCTCATTGTGGCAATCACTCCTTGAGATAATCCTGCAGATGCTAGGATCCAGGACTCAATGGCCACACAGTCAGGTTCAGGGCCGCAGAATTCTGATGGAAAAACGGCCCTTGGGACAGTAAGTCTGGTCGGTCTGGCAGTGACCACGGTCGACCGATCGTGAGATGCCACAGATCCGGATACCACGACCTCCTCGGCCAGTTTGGAGCGACGAGTATGATGCGGCTGCACTCGGATCTGATCTTGCGTAGCACTCTGGGCAAGAGCGCCAGAGGCGGAAACACGTAAGGGAGTTGAAACTGCGACCAATCTTGAACCAAGGCGTCTGCCGCCAGAGCTCTTTGATCGCGCGACCTCGCCATGAATGCCGGGACCTTGTTGTTGTGCCGGGATGCCATTAGGTCGACGTCCGGCACTCCCCAGCGGCGACAGATTTCCTGAAACACGTCCGGGTGAAGGGACCATTCCCCTGCGTCCATGCCCTGGCGACTGAGGAAGTCTGCTTCCCAGTTTTCTACGCCTGGGATGTGAACCGCGGATATGGTGGATGCTCTGTCCTCCACCCACATTAGAATGCGCCGGACTTCTTGGAAGGCTTGCCGACTGCGCGTCCCTCCTTGGTGGTTGATGTATGCCACCGCTGTGGAGTTGTCCGATTGGATTCGGATCTGCTTTCCTTCCAGCCACTGCTGGAAGGCTAGTAGGGCAAGATACACTGCTCTGATTTCCAGAACATTGATCTGAAGGGTGGACTCCTGCGGAGTCCACGTCCCCTGAGCCCTGTGGTGGAGAAACACTGCTCCCCACCCCGACAGACTCGCATCTGTCGTAACTACTGCCCAGGATGGGGGCAGGAAGGATCTTCCCTGAGATAATGAGGTGGGAAGGAGCCACCATTGTAGAGAGTCCTTGGCCGTCTGGGAAAGCGAGACTTTCCTGTCCAGGGACGTTGACTTCCCGTCCCATTGGCGGAGAATGTCCCATTGAAGTGGGCGCAGATGAAACTGCGCAAAGGGAACTGCTTCCATGGCTGCCACCATCTTCCCTAGGAAATGCATGAGACGCCGCAAGGGATGCAACTGGCCCTGCAGGAGAGATTGCACCCCTGTCTGTAGAGACCGCTGCTTGTTCAGCGGCAGCTTCACTATCGCTGCTAGAGTATGAAACTCCATGCCAAGATACGTTAGTGACTGAGTCGGTGATAGGATCGACTTTGGAAAGTTGATGATCCATCCGAAAGACTGTAGAGTCTCCAGCGTAGCATTCAGGCTGTGCTGACATGCCTCCTGAGAGGGAGCTTTGACCAATAAGTCGTCTAGGTAAGGGATCACCGAGTGTCCCTGAGAGTGCAAGACTGCTACCACCGCCGCCATGACCTTGGTGAAGACCCGTGGGGCTGTCGCCAGACCAAATGGCAGAGCTACGAACTGAAAATGGTCGTCTCCTATCACAAAACGTAGAAAACGTTGATGTTCTGTAGCAATTGGCACGTGGAGATAAGCATCTTTGATGTCTATTGAGGCAAGGAAGTCTCCTCTGGACATTGAGGCAATGACAGAGCGGAGGGTTTCCATCCGGAACCTCCTGGCGTGCACATGTTTGTTGAGCCGTTTTAGGTCCAGAACAGGACGGAACGAGCCGTCCTTTTTTGGAACCACAAAGAGATTGGAGTAAAACCCTTGCCCTTGTTCCTGAGGAGGGACTGGGATCACCACTCCTTCCGCTTTTAGGGAATCCACCGCCTGCAGCAGAGCATCTGCTCGGTCTGGATGTGGGGAGGTTCTGAAGAACCGAGCTGGAGGACGAGAATTGAACTCGATTCTGTACCCGCGAGACAAAATGTCCGTCACCCACCGGTCTTTGACCTGTGACATCCAAATGCCGGAAAAGCGGGAGAGCCTGCCCCCGACCGGCGATGCGGAGGGGGGGGGCTGGAAGTCATGAGGTAGCCGCTTTGGAAGCGGTACCTCCATTTGCTTTCTTGGGGCGTGTGTGAGTCCGCCACGAATCTGAGTTTCTTTGCGTCCTCTGAGTCCCTTTGGACGAGGTAAATGGTGTCTTGCCCGAACCTCGAAAGGACTGAAACCTCTGCTGCCACTTTTTCTGCTGAGGTTTGGATGTTCTGGGTTGTGGTAAAGAGGAGTCTTTACCCTTGGACTGCTTAATGATGTCAGCCAATGGCTCGCCAAACAGTCTATCTCTAGATAAAGGCAAACTGGTTAAACATTTTTTGGAACCAGCATCTGCTTTCCAGTCCTTTAACCACAAGGCTCTGCGCAAAACTACCGAATTGGCGGACGCCATTGAGGTGCGACTGGTAGATTCTAGGACCGCATTGATAGCGTAAGACGCAAACGCCGACATCTGCGTGGTAAGGTGCGCCACTTGCGGCACTGCTGGATGCATGATAGCATCCACTTTTGCTAAGCCAGCTGAAATAGCCTGGAGTGCCCATACGGCTGCGAATGCCGGAGCAAACGACGCGCCGATAGCTTCATAGACAGATTTTAACCAAAGGTCCATCTGTCTGTCATTGGCATCTTTAAGTGAAGCGCCATCCTCCACTGCAACTATGGATCTAGCTGCAAGTTTGGAAATCGGGGGGTCTACCTTTGGACACTGTGTCCAGCGCTTGACCACCTCAGGGGGGAAAGGGAAACGCGTATCTTTAGATCGTTTAGAGAAACGCCTTTCTGGGTGAGCGTCGTGCTTCTGGATTGATTCTCTGAAGTCAGAGTGATCTAACAAAGCACTCAATTTACGCTTGGGATAAAGGAAACGAAACTTCTCCTGCTCTGCAGCCGCCTCTTCTGCTGAAGGGGCTGGGGGAGAAATATCCAACAGCCTATTGATGGCTGAGATAAGGTCGTTCACCATGGCATCCCCATCCGGGGTATCCAGGTTGAGAGGGGTTCCAGGAGTGGATTCCTGATCACTCTCATCAGACACATCACAGGGAGACTGATTGTGCTGAGACCCTGAGCAGTGTGAAGACGTCGAGGGTCTTTCCCAGCGAGCTCGCTTAGGGTGGCTGGGGCCATCATCTGAGTCATAATCCTCGGCCTGTGAAGCCGGGGACCCCCCTGTGGGCTGGATACATTCCAAGTAAGGGGGACCTGAGGACAGAGGCCTCGCCGTGCCCAGAGACTGAGCCCCATGCATAGATTGCAAGGTTTCAAGTATTTTTGCCATAGAGACAGACATACTATCAGCAAAAACTGCAAAGTCTGTCCCTGTCACCGGGGCAGAACTTACAAGCGTCTCAGCCTGGGTCGCTACCTCTCCTGACTCCGGCTGGCGAAGCAGCACCGGGTCGGAGCATTGCACACAATGGGGGTCATCGGAGCCTGCTGGTAGATTAGCCCCACATGCAGCACACGCAGTATACACAGCCCTTTTTGCCTTGGCCGCCTTGCGTTTTGAGGATGACATGTTGCTGCTTCCACAGAGCGATCTGGGATATGCAGCCAGAAGCGCACCTCACAGTGCAAGAAATACAATATCTATATATCTGTACCCAGTACACTGATATACAGTGAGGCACTAGAGGGACCAGCACAGAAAAATCGCTTACCGCCCGCTTAAAAAGCGGGTGTGTGGTCGCCAGATAGCCCCTAGTCCAGGTCTCCCAGAGCCTTGCGTCCTTCCTCCAGCCAGGCATGCATGTAATGGCTGCCGGCGTCTCGAGAGAGGAAGGGGGGCGGGCCCTGGGCGTTCCTGGCCAAGAGCGGGAAGCCTGCTTCCCTCTGTGCCAAGTGAGAGGGCTGGAGCATGTAAATCAGGCTCCAGCCCTCGTCGCTGCTAGCGAACAGCGTCTCTCCCCTACCCTGAATGACAGGGTGGGGGCGGGAACGAATCGGAGCTGCCGGCGTCCTAGGCCCAAAAAGCCGGGGACTAAATTTATAACCGCCGCTGCCGTAAAAGCGCGGACGGCGGATCCCCGGCGCACCACAAGTCACAGCAGCGCCGCCCGGTCCAGAGGGGGTCGGCGCTGCGTTCCCATACACAAAAAAGTCCCCCAGTAATCTGTAGGGACACCAACTCCACGTTGCGGTCCCCGGCGCACTACAACACCCAGCCAGCCCGGAGTGTGTCTGTGCCTGCCGGGGACACAGAGTACCTGTATGATGCAGGGCCTGTCCCTGATCGTACTCCTGCTCCGAATCCATCAGGTTCTAATGGGTCTGTGGATGGAGCCCGGCATCAGAGCTGAGAGGCCGGCAGGATCCCACTTCCACAGAGCCCTACCAGGGGATGTGGAAGGAAAACAGCATGTCAGGCTCCAGCCCTGTACCAGCAATAGGTACCTCAACCTTACAACACCATCCAGGGGTGAGAAGGGAGCATGCTGGGGACACTATATGTGTCCTCTTTTCTTCCATCCGAAACAGTCAGCAGCTACTGCTGACTAAAATCTGTGGAGCTATGCATGGAATGTCTGACCTCCTTCGCACACAAAGCTAAAACTGGAGAACCCGTGATACCACGGGGGGGTATAGCCAGAGGGGGAGGGGCCTTGCACTTTTAATGTAGTGCTTTGTGTGGCCTCCAGAGGGCAGTAGCTATACCCCAATCGTCTGGGTCTCCCAATAGAGCGCTGAAGAAAAACGAGGCAGGAATTGGGCCTAAGCTGCAGAGAGATTGTGCGTGCATGCAGTGTGATCCTGGGAAATCTGGTATGGACCTCTGTAAAAAACCTCTACATCTCTACCTTGCTTTGCATAAGGTCAGTTCTATCAGGGGCATCTGTAATTAGGAATTAAAAGTTGATTAAAAGGCACCTGTCAGGCCCCAAGTGCACCCAGATCCACGAGCAGATCCGGGGGCATATTTAGAATCCCTGCATCTAATAGCATACATAAACAGATCTTTAGAAAAGGTATTTCTAAAGATCCTTTATCATATGCTAATGAGGGTTGTGACTAGTTGCAGGGGTGGTTAGTTCCGTGGCTAGTCGGTTCACTTAGCATGTTACCAACGCGATTCAAAGCCGCGCACTGCCCATGATCAGAAGTCACTAGCTCTTCCCGTCATGCACACTACACTTCTCTGAAGCCGGGACGCACACACCCAGCTTCTGAATAGTGCACATACCTGGAAGTGCAGGTGACTTCTGATCATGGGCAGTGAGAGTCTTTGAAGCCAGGGTGCATACACCCGGCGTCAAAGGAGCTCAATGCTAGAGCTTTGTATCACATTATCATAACGCTGGGCATGGTAAAATATGTAATCATGCCCACAGAGGTGTGATAACATGCTAAGGCTGCTTTCACACTACGTCTTTTTAACATGCGTCCTGAACGGTTTTTTGCTGCAAAAGCGGATCCTGCTTTTACAGCAAAAAATGCATGCAAACGCATGTCTTATTTTGCAGGATCCTGTCACTGGATGTTTAGGGGCGGGCATTGGAGTCATGTGATCGGGAGTGATGGGAACTAAACGTGCCAGACTGGGAGCCGGCATCTGACAGCTGCGAGGCTCGTAACCAAGGTAAACATCGGTTATACTTGCTTGAATACCCGATATTTACTTTGGTTACAAGCGTCTGCAGCTGCTAGGAGCCGGGCTCCCTGCACACGTTACCAACGTAAACATCGGGTAACTAAGATAAGTGGTTACCCGATATTTACCTTGGTTACGAGTGTCCGCAGCTCTCAGGTGGGGGAGAGAGAGGGGGAGAGAGACAGAGAGGTAGGAGAGAGACTGATCACGGGGCTGGCTTCTGGGCATGCTCAGTAGAGCAAGCAGGATCCTGCCTATCAGCACGCCAGCGTTCACATGCGTTTGCGTGCTGTTTAGTCAGGATCTAGCAATTTGCAGAAGTTGGACGCAGCTCAAAAACACTACAAGTAGCGTTTTTGAAAGACGTTAAAAAACTGCAAGTCGCTGGATCCTCACTATAACGCACGCAAACGCAGGTGAACGCATGCCAACGCGAGTCCATTTCAAATGCATTGAAATGAAAACGCATTTGCACTGGATCCGTTTCTGCGTTAAAAAAACGTTCAGGACGCATGTTAAAAAGACGTAGTGTGAAGGCAGCTTAAGGGGCCGACTGGCTACGGAACTAACGCTCCTGTGACTAGTCAGAGCCCTCATTAGCATCTCATAAAGGATCTTCAGAAATACTTTTTCTAAAGATCTATGTATGCCAGTATATGCTGGGATAGTTAGGCAGGGATTAGAAATACGCACCCAGAACTGCTCTTAGCTCTGGGTGCACTTGGGACCTAATAGAATAAAAGCTTTCACATAACCACTGACATAAGGTGCGTAATAGACCCAGCGTCCTATAAACATGTTCTATACATAGAGGGTACATTATGTGACGGGTCACATAAGAGTCAGAACTGCAGCCCAGCAAAAACAGGGAAAGTCCAAGAGTTATGTGAAGACTGTAAGCAGAAACGTCTCCATGGAGGACAGAAATAGCTCTGTAATGTAGAGGAAGCCGGAGTCACACCACAGTAGAAAAAAAAAAATCACTGCCATCGTCATCCTGAGAAGTTACAATTTTTTTTCTCACTTGTCAATTTTTACTAAGTAGCTATTAATAATTTCTAGATTCCTTTATTACAGTCTTGCAATGAATCCATATAAATCAGATGATATACTGCGGCATCTGACTTTTCTTATCGCACCCATAGACTTGAATGGGTGAGTTTCATCAGATTTCAGAGTCAAATCGCACCATTCTGTGATATTTTTTTCTCACGACAAATTGGTATGAGATAAAAGCCATTCATCAGCACTGCCCCAATGAATAATACTGGTCCGAGTGCAAGATGAAAGTGCTGCAGCCAATCAGTGAGCCCAGTGGCCCTGAGCAGCTTGTGCAGTCACCTCGGGCAGAACCGCCAAGGTCAGTTATTGGCAACCAGTGACAGACACCGGGAGTAGCGGAGAACACTCAGCCTGGACCCAGTGAGAGTGAGAAAAGCAGTTGTGTTTTTTGTTTTTAAATATGGAGCTTATAGAAAAAAAAAAACCTTTCTGAACGGAAACAATCCCTTTATAACACCACTAGTGTTTTTTTCCCCACTTCCTCGATCAAGTGGCGCTTTAAGGGGGTGGTCCACTACATCTCACCCACTTGTTTTCCATCTATCTCCTTTTTTCTCTGCTCTATGAAGACAGAAATCAAAGACGGTAGGATGGCTATAGAGGGAAAGCAAGCAGGTGGGAAGGTGTGCTTAAATATTTGGCCCCGCCATGATGCAGGAGCGCCTGGGTTTCAACAGTTAGTTCCTTTTAGAGTGGTGGTCCAGTACACAGTATAGTGACCACACATTAATGTAAAGCTAATAAACAAGGCTTCTCTCAAATACCTTGTGTAGTCAATTGTTTCTCCGAGTGGCGCTAGATTGCGGTCAGCTCATCCCCATCACGTGACCCCCGGACTCTGTGACCTCTGAGATCCGGTGATGTCACATCAACTTCCAGTTGACCTAACATCACCAAGGCGAGCCCAAGTCTCCTTGAGTGACTGGGCTGTGGGCGGAGTTTCATCTCGTCACAGCCCTGCATCGACTCGCACGCTCTCTCCTTCACTGCAGAGCACCGCAAGCAGGAGTGACACTGGGCTGTGATGAGAGATGAAACTCTGCCCACAGCCCAGTCACTCATGGAGACTTGGGCTCGCCTTGGTGATGTCGGGTCAACTGGAAGTTGATGTGACATTACCGGATCTCAGAGGTCACGTGATGGGGATGAGCTGACTGCAATAGCGCCGCTCAGAGGCACAATTGACTACACAAGGTATTTGAGAAAAGCCTTCATTAGCTTTACATCGATATGTGGCCACTAATGCTGAGTAGTGGACCACCCCTTTAAGAGGAATTGACTGTTTAAACCCAGGACAGGCGCTCCTACATCATGGCAAGGCCAAATATTTAAGTACATCTTTCCACCTGTTTGCTTGCTTTTCCTCTCTCCAGCCTCCCCTCTTATTTCTGGCTTCATAGAGCAGAGAAGGAAGGAGATAGATGAAAAACAAGTGGGTGAGATGTATCTAAATGATTAGCCCCACCATAATCCATGAGCCCCTGCACTGGATTTGAACAAATATTTAAAGGGACTCTGTTAGCACAGTAGGAAAGCCCCCGTCTTATACTCACCCACCGCTGTCTTCATCTTCTATCACTGCCTCCGATGATTTGTGACCTGCCGACTGCTCCAGTGTTTCATGGAGCGCGCTGGAGGTCACAACTCAATACAACTCTATGGGAGTCTCGCTCTGACCTTGTTCTGGCTCTCAGAGACGCAGTGGGAGCTTGTGACGTAACTTCTGAGTTTCGGTCGGTGAGAAGTTACTGTCACAAGATGAGGCCACGGGACCAGAGTGGCACTGGGAAGGGATGAAAACACCGGAGAGTGAGTATAAGACAGGGACAGGGGGACTTAGATTTAAAGTAGCCCACCAGTGCTAAACATAACACATTGCTTAGGTGCTTTAAAGGGGGCTATTAAATAACTAATGGTAGTGTAGCGCCCAGAGAAGGGGGTACTCGGTCCCAGGCGGTAACAAATGGGAATGTCACTCTGGTGGCCATTGCCCGGTCCCGTGTTCTGGGCCCCTTTTGTTAATGGGGGGTATTTACAGGGGACATAAGAATTTTTGTCATGTGACGCCACCTGCGGGTTGCGGTTAATGATGGAGAATCACCGCCACTCAATGTGAGTACTCCCAGGCTGGTGGTAGTGGCAGCTGTAATGGTAGGCCCTCCACAGGTAGGGCTGTGCCTGGGAGATGTAACAGAGGCAATAATGGAGACCACACCAGGTTGTCTTTAACAGTCTCTACTCACTGTGGACCTAAAAGTTGCTGGTTCAGGTCCCAGGAGGACCAGTGCCAATGTAGTGACCCAGGTTGCTCTGTCCCCGGCACTCTCCGTAGATTGAGTCCCCGTAGCGTGAAGCGTTTGGGGACCTTGACTGTCCCTTGTGGGGTACAGTCTCCTTCTCCGCACGGCGGGCAGTGCGGACCCTGCGGGGAGGTAAGTGTTTGAACCCTGATCCTAGTTTACTGCTGATTATTTGGTTCGGTGAAGTCCGTGAAGGTGTCCTCACCGGGCAGGTATTTACCAAACAGTCTAAAACTTGCGCTTGACCTAGAGCCCTGTGTGTGCTCCGGTCCCAGCGGTATCTCGATACTCATCCTGGCGACCTCTCTCCTGTGTCACTGGGGTCAACGTTACACGAACCTAGCTCAAGCATGTCCGCACACCTCTCCTGTGCTTCCGACTCTTAACTACTGACCCCTCCCACCTGGCTGGCTATACCCAGGGACTCGTTCCCATGGCGACCATCCCCTTACGTGGTTAACCCTCTATGCCCAGTGTGGAGAGGAGAGCTAGGATTTAGATTGTGTTTTGGTGGAAAAGGCACTGGTACTCCAGGTCCCAGGGGGTAGGTCCTGCATCCCCAAGAGGATACAGTTCCCTTTAGTGCCCTGAGGGTCTCAGGGGCGCTACATTAGCGGTTACAGGGAAGCATCAGTAACCCCAGATGACTGCCATCTATACTGTACGGAGCTGTATTTCTTTTTCAGCAGCAGGTACACGTAGGTCAGGTATTTCTGTAACATCTGTCACGTTGGGGCTCACACACACAAGTACAATACTAGATTTTAAAGGGAACCTGTCATCAGAAATTTAGCTTGAAACCTAAACGTTTCCCCCTCTGCAGCGCCTGGGCTGCATTCTAGCAAGATTCCTGTTTATGTGCCCCCTTTCTGACCAAAATAAAGACTTTATAAAGTGGTACCTTTTTGTATTGAAATCTTGATAATGGTACAGGGGGTGGGCTGTCTGGTGGCCGTTATCCTGCCTCCTGTCGCTTTAGGTCGTCCCCCATCGCTCCATTTCATATCTCAGGACACCGCCCACTGCGCCCGAGGTGCTGCGCACGCGAGGACCGCTCGTTACGTGGGCGCAGGCACGAGGTTATGGGCGGCGCTGAGATTGCATCGCAAGTGCCCGCCCATCATCTCGTGGCCACGCTCTCCCCTCTGCTACCAGCGTTCTGTACAAGCGCTGGCCAGATGACCCGACATCCCCTCTTTCCCATCTTACCCTGCAGCAGGAAATAGATGGGAGGAGCGGAGCAGGACACCACCGGTTACGAGAGGTGACGTCGGGTCATTTGGCCAGGGCTTGCGCGGAACACTGGAGGCAGAGGGGAAAGGGCGGGCACGAGATGATGGGCGGGCACTTGCGATGCAATCACAGTGCCGCCCATAATCTCGTGCCTGCGACACACGTAACGAGCGGTCCTCGCGTGCGTGGGACCTCAGGCGCAGTGGGTGGCGTCCTGAAGTATGGAATGGAGCGATGGGGGACGACCTAAAGAGACAAGAGGCAGACTAACGGCCACCAGAGAGCCCGCCCCGTGTACCATTATCAAGATTTCAGTACAAAAAAGGTACCACTTTATAAAGTCTTTATTTTGGTCAGAAAGGGGGCACAAGAACAACAGGAACTTTGCTAGAATGCCGCCCAGGAGCTGCAGAGGGGGAAACTTTTAGGTTTCAAGCTAAATTTCTAATGACAGGTTCCCTTTAATGGGGCGATGTATTCCACCATAGCAGAATAATCAGGATTTCAGATGCTCCATCACATGTACATTGTATGTCCTCCCCTATGACATGTGAATTTGTGGCAAGAGCTTCTCGACCAACAGAGGCAATCGCTTCCGCCAGGACCACCCCGGCCACCGACATGATGGAATCCACCCGTCACCATACACATGCAGCAATCAGCATACATGGCTCCACAGCAAAGTCTGAAATGTGCCGCTCCCACCTGACAAGTGTGTACAATGTCATATAGGTCAATAAATAAATATATATATATATATATATATATATACACACACACACACACACACAACCACATGGCCAGAACAGATATATGTATATACACACAGTGACACTATAGCCCCAGCAGAGATAAGTGTGTAATATACACACAGCCAGTAGCTGTGTATTATATAAATAAATGTAATATATACACACTGACACAAAACACAGATAACTATACACGGTGAATACTGATGTAACACATCTATATGTATGTGTACACACAGGTGATCTCCCGTGCTGCTCGGTGCAGGAGACCCCGCAGGCCCCGTGCACTCGGCAGAGCAGGCCTCGGCTCCTGCGCACCACACACCGCGGCCGCACATCCGCTTATGCCTCGGCCTGGAGTCCTCACAGCACATGGTGGCCGGGCACAGCGAGCTGTACCTCCGTGCCCGGCACTCCTCGCCCCTGTACGGCCTCACCTTAGAACCCGCTCTCTGCGAACCGCCAGACATCTTCTCCGCCATCTTGCGTCGCTACAGCCCCTGCAGGCTGAGCAATCGAGCGCAGAAGGAGGTGTGTGCGCGAGCGGCCAATCAGCCTGGATGCTGATACCTGAGCTATCGATGCCCTGTGGAGCGCACAGCTCGAGCTCTATAGTGGGAGGTGAGGGCCGTGTGTGGAGCCTCCCGTGTGTGCTCAGTGCTGAGGAGACCGCGGTGGCGCTGTACAGGAGCTGTGTGTGAGGGCAGTGTGCACTGCTCAGTGCTGAGGAGACCGCGGTGGCGCTGTACAGGAGCTGTGTGTGAGGGCAGTGTGCACTGCTCAGTGCTGAGGAGACCGCGGTGGCGCTGTACAGGAGCTGTGTGTGAGGGCAGTGTGCACTGCTCAGTGCTGAGGTGACCGCGGTGGCGCTGTACAGGAGCTGTGTGTGACGGCAGTGTGCACTGCTCAGTGCTGAGGAGACCGCGGTGGAGCTGTACAGGAGCTGTGTGTGACGGCAGTGTGCACTGCTCAGTGCTGAGGAGACCGCGGTGGCGCTGTACAGGAGCTGTGTGTGAGGGCAGTGTGCACTGCTCAGTGCTGAGGAGACCGCGGTGGCGCTGTACAGGAGCTGTGTGTGACGGCAGTGTGCACCGCTCAGTGCTGAGGAGACCGCGGTGGAGCTGTACAGGAGCTGTGTGTGACGGCAGTGTGCACTGCTCAGTGCTGAGGAGACCGCGGTGGCGCTGTACAGGAGCTGTGTGTGACGGCAGTGTGCACTGCTCAGTGCTGAGGAGACCGCGGTGGCGCTGTACAGGAGCTGTGTGTGAGGGCAGTGTGCACTGCTCAGTGCTGAGGAGACCGCGGTGGAGCTGTACAGGAGCTGTGGAGACGGCCTTCTTGCTGGTGTCACCACAGGACAGGCTGCTGCATTGAGGGTCTTCTACACACAACTCTTTATTTTTGCAATGACTATGTTGCACTCCGCTTGTTATCTCTATGAATAGCACACAGTGACACGCAGGCACCAAGTCATCAGTTTTGCCAGAATACAAGTTTAGCTGTATTCCATCAGTCCACGCCAGCACCGCCAATATTTAGAAAACATAGTGGAGCATATAGCATGCTAAGGTATTGGTGACTATAGCTGCTTTTTTCTGTAATATTTTTGGGGTTTATGTCCTTTATCTGTGACTTCCTGGCTCATTAAAAATGTATATGTCGGCAGGTTTTTGCTATGTATTCTGAGGACAACAGGATGTAGGTGGTAAGACACAGGTTTCAGCTATGTGTCACTGATCACTTATACAGAAGGGTTTATCACCAGGTGATTATCACTGCCTGGACTGGTCCTCCTGTGAGCAGATCTCTGGCCACCCCCCCCTCCTCTGTAAAGCAGCTATCTGTATACAAAGAGTGGGTGGGGTTAACTTTCTGAGCTCTGCTACATTAGGACTCTGCGTCACAACAGCTGCACCCAGTAAACTAAGTGATATGTCATTGGAATCAGGGTCTCTTTTCCTATATAATGCTGCTGTCAAATGAGGTAGCAAAATCCTGGTGACAGATTCCCTTTAGGAGTCCTTCACACGTCCGTGTAAAAAAATGCATGTGTTGCACTGTTCATTTTGTACATCCATGTGGCCATCAGTATGTCATCCATGTGCCGTGCATGAGGTGTATGTAGGGTTTCTGGCACCCAGAGCAAGATTTCAGTTTGGCGCCCCCCATGTGACCAATCATTCATATGTGATTTGCACAGTCACGGGATGACGAGCTACTCTTAATTTAATTCTCTCAATGTTCAAATAGAAACGAAGAAAAGCCAGTTGTCACATGCAAGTATGAAAATCACATATGATGACTACTGGAACCAGAAGCAGAGCTGAATCCTGACAGGGAGTATATTACATGCTGTTATGATTGGGCTACAGTGCTTAATTTTATAAGTAAAGGGTTATCCAGTTTTGAGAAGAAAATCTGCAGTCACTATGTGACTGTTGACTTCTGAATTCTCACAGTGCAAACACTGCCCACTGTCAGGATTCTCTGGTGCCAGCAGTAAGAGTGGGAGGTCACAAAACTGCAAGTATGTGATTTACATATATGTGGATATATGCTGACTAGACATGCGTGGCTTCGCTCAAAATGAATTTAGTGAGGATGGACACGTCAAATCAGAATGTGGCCAGAAATATAAAAATCTCATACCTGCGCTCACATGACCGTCCATTATTGCCACTGGCACCGGAGAATCCCAAAAGTGTGCAGAGCATGCATTTTGAGAATTCAGAAGCCTGCAGTCACGTAGAGTCACTGCAGAATTTCATCTCAAACTTGGACAAGCCATTTGCTTATACAATTAAGCAGTGTATCCCAATTCTAAGTAAAAGGGTTGACCAATCTTATAATTTATGAATTGTTACTTATGCACAGGATCAGAACTAATAACAGCACCAGAACCAGCAGAGGTATAGAAACACAGCATCACAACCACCAGCAGTACAGAAATTCATCATCAGAACCACCAGCAGTACAGAAATACCTCCATATAACCCCATCAGTTCAGAAACACAGCATCAAAACGTTCATCGTTACAGAAATACATAATCAGAACCACAAGCAGTACCTGGTACATCAATTGTAATGTCAGGTCAGACCCATACACATTTGTATTGCATGACCCTACAACTTCCAGTACATCCAGGGCTGGCTCCAGGTTTTTGTGGGCCCCAGGAGAAAGAGTCTCAGTGGGCCCCATACACACATAGAAATGCACATATACATATTTAAAGACAAATTCACAAGAATACATATAAATAGACATAAATCTATACACAGTCATATACACTGAGATACATAGATACACATCATACATGCACACACAGATGCATTAGAAATATTTTAATATGGGGAATCCGGCAACAGCCTCACTCACCTCCCTGCTTGTCTTCCATCCAGCTCCTCCTGGGCATATGGCTGTGCCACGCTTATTGGTGGCCATGGCTAATATACATGGCCGCACACAGTGCACACTGACACCACTATGTATACATCACAGCAATGGGGGCACATACAGCTCCAGAGGGGGGCATACAGCTCTGAAGTGGTATACAGCACTGCCCTGGGGTGAGGGGGACAGACAGTTCTGGGGGTATACAGCGCTGGGGTGGGGGGGAGATACAGCTTTGGGGGTATACAGCTCTGGGGTGGTCTACTGCAATTGGGTTAGGGGGACATACAGCTCTGGGGGGGATAGCGCACTGGAGTGGGGAGACAGATACTTCTGGGGGTATACAGCACTGGGGTCAGGGGACAGACAGTTCTGTGGGTATACAGCACTGGGGTGGGGAACACAGACAGTTCTAGGGTGGTATGCAGCACTGGGCTCAGGGGACAGACAGTTATGGGGGTATACAGCACTTGGGTCATTATTATTATTATAGTGCCATTTATTCCATGGCGCTTTACATTTGAAAGGGGTATACATAATATGGACAAGTACAATAATCATAAACAATACAAGGCACAGACAGGTACAGGAGGAGAGAGGTCCCTGCCCGCGAGGGCTCACAGTCTACAAGGGGTGAATGAGGATACAGTAAGTGATGGTAGAGCTGGTTGTGCGGCGCTGTATCAAACTGAGGATTACGGCAGGTTGTAGGCTTGTCTGAAGAGGTGGGGGTATACAGCACTGGGGTCAGGGGACAGACAGTCCTGGGGGTATACAATACTGGGGTCAAAGGACAGACAGTTCTGGGGGTATACAGCACTGGGGTGGGGGGGGACACATTTCTGGGGGTAAACACTGGTTTGAGGGGACAGACAGTACTGGGTGTATAAAGCAGTGGAGTGGGGGGACAGACAGTACTGGGGGTATAAAGCACTGGTGTGGGGGGACAGACAGTACTTGGGGTATACAGCACTAAGGTGGGGGGAAACAGTACTGGGGTTATACAGCACTGGGGTGAGGGGGAAAGACAGTACTAGGGGTATACAGCACTGAGGTGGGGGGGAAGGATATACAGCTCGATGGGATATTGATGCTTCGGCTCAGTGGCGTAACTAGAGCTCGATGGGCCCCAATGCAAAATTTGGACCTGTGCCCCCTCCCCCCAACCGTAGACTGACACTCGGGATACTGAATAATTACACCGACACTCAGGGTACAGGATATGATGCTGACACTTGGCTCATTCACTCAGCACCTAGCTTTCCTATGTTGTGATACCCATTTTGTCCTCAGCATGCACCTTCCCCATGCTCTGCTGTACATCTTTCCCTCAGCATGCAGCTTTCCCATGCTCTGCTGTACATCTTTACCTCAGCACCCAGCTTTCCCTTGATATCAGAGCAAGTGGTTCTCTTTAATAGTAGCATACCTAATAACCCAGCTGCCGGCTTCCTGCAACTGCTGGGTGATCAGTGTGCTGATATTAAAGAGAATGCATATATGCACTGCTCTCCACTCCAATAATCCCACTCACTTCTCAGCACCGTCTTCAGTGGAAAGAGGTGGGCGGGATTATGGGAGTGGGGAGCAGTGAATATGCATTTTTTAGGTAGCCGGCACACTGTCAGCCTCATAGTCCGTTGCTGCCTCCAGTAACCCCGTGGTGTTGCAGTTTGCAATTTAGGGTCCCAGCCGGTCACTGTTCTGTAATTCAGCTAGATGTCCTGTAACAGTGGCTGGGGCCGGCGGGCCCCTAAACCCTGGGCCCGGTCGCAGTGGCGACCCCTGTGACCACAATGGTTCTGCCACTGCTTCGGCTCCATTCTTCATCTATGGGTTGAGCATAGAATGTATGGGGTCCTTCTATGTAAGTGGGCGTGACCAGCTTCATGGCAAATTAAGTCATACCTGGAAGGAGCCCATAATTTTAGTATCTACCTTTATCTGTTGGATGGGAGTGCAGTGCACAGTGCGTGCTAGCTCCGCCCACAAATGAACTTAGACCCTGCATGCAGCAGTGAAAACTGCATGGAGGTGTGCATTTAAGAGCCAGCAAATCAGGAAAGTGCGGCTGTCGGCATGAGCGGTGTGGTCCCCGGAACTCGGCCGGCGCTGCATCAGCCCAGCACGACGGCGCCCCCTGACACTGAGCCCGGGGCGCATTCCCCACTAGCCCCCCTTCTAGATACGCCTCTGCGTGTATGTGTAACGTTCATGTGACATCTGTGTGACTGGTACCAGAAAAAAAATGCATTATACTGAAATGAATGGTTTTTATGTGTAAAAGATGTCCAAAGCTAGAAAAATGATAGCTTGGACAGAATTAATAAATAATTTTAGAAAAAAAATTTACGTGGAGTCCCCCCTAAGTTTCGCACCCAGCACAGGTAACCCTCAGCTGTCAGTTGTACCTTGGCTGATTATCAAAAATAGAAGGGTTCCCACTCTGTTTTTTTCAATTTTTTAATAAAATAAATAAGTAAAAGAAAAAACGGTGTGGGGTCCTCCCAATTTTTCATAACCATCCAATGTACAGTAGGCAGATGGGCTGGTATTATCAGACTGGAAAGGACCTTTCCCAGCTGCACCAAAAGTGGCGCATCCATTAGATGCACCAACTCTGGGGCTGTACCCAGCTCTTCACGATTGCCCTGGTGTATTGGCAATCTGGGTAATGGTTTATGGGGTTGATGCCAGCTGTAATTTGACCCGCCCTGGTGTTAGTAATGGGTGGGCGTCTATCAGACACTCCCCATTAATAAATATATATAAATACACAAATATCCAATCAATGAATCCGCATTATAGACCACACTATATGATAAAATATGTAGCCCACTCAAACAACCATGTAATGGTTGAAAAATAAGTGACAAGGGCTTTAGATCTTTATAAACAAAATATTTTTAGTAAGTATTAAAAAAGAGATAATAAAAATGCAACAAACAGTGCTTCATAGATGGCAATACAATAGCAATAGGGGACACGGACAATAATAAGACGAGTGTCTCACCCAATGATGAATCCCAATTATTATGCAGATGATACATGAAAATCAATTCCCAAATATAGTGCAAAATATGTAATGATAGATACTCCTGTATAACTACTATACTGAGTATAAATACATAATCGTGTTGGCCACAAAATGACTACTATAACTCAAAATTAAAAACCCAGTGGTTAAATAGAATATATTTCATAAGCAGCCAGCATGATTATAGTGGCTAAAACATGACTCCTATAATCCAAAGTTAAATACCCAGTGGTTAGATACTAGTATGTCTAATATATGGCTAACATGAATAAGGGAATAAATATCTATAACTTGTGGTAAGCTGGTATGGGTGGAACAGGTCTGCGTCCACTCACCTCGTTGACAACTCAGGTCTTTTGAAAGATTTGTTAGAAAAGCGGGTAGCTTCCTTGAGAAGGGCTTGGGAGTCGGGAGCAGCGGCATTTAGCACTAGAACTACTGAGGTAGTCATTTTGACTACTTTGCACTATGTATTTCTATATAGGTGTCACGAGTCCATTAGTTCTAGTGTTAAACCAAATATAGTGGCCACGTGCACAGCAAGATCTTTTAGTGTATGGCTAAATCAGCTGGAGACACAAATTAAGAACAAGTGTCCAAGGGACCAATTGCTGGCGAACTTTCCAATTATCACCAAAGCAGCCGATTTACTGGCGGATGCATCGGCAGATGCAGTTAAACTTACTGCCCGTACATGTTCCGTTTCGAGCTCAGCCAGGAGAGTGATCTGGTTAAAAAATTGGAAAGGGGATTTTCACTTTAAATCAAGACTCTGTGGTGTGACTTGTAAAGCGGGCTTTACACGCTACGATATATCTAATGAGATGTAGGCGGGGTCACGTCGTAAGTGACGCACATCCGGCATCGTTAGTGATATCGTAGCGTGTGACAGCTATGTGCGACGGTGAACGAGCAGAAATACCTTCTCGTTCATCGTTGACACGTCGCTCATTTTCAAAAAAATCGAACGTCGGTTGTTCATTGTTCCCAAGGCAGCACACATCGCTCTGTGTGACACCCCGGGAACGATGAACACAGCTTACCTGCGTCCCGCCGGCAATGCAGAAGGGAGGAGGTGGGCGGGATGTTTACGTCGCGCTCATCTCCGCCCCTCCGCTTCTATTGGCCGGCCGCTGTGTGACGTCGCTGTGAAGCCAAACGTCCCTCCCACTCCAGGAAGTGGATGTTCGCCGCCCACAACAAGATCGTTTGGAAGGTAAGTACGTGTGACGGGGGGTTACAGCATTGTGCAACATGGGCAAGAAATTGCCCGTGCCGCACAAACGATGGTGGTGGGTACGATCGCACTAGAAATCGACACATGTAAAGCAGCCTTTAAGGGGAATTTCTTTTCGGAGCGGCCCTAGACAAAATTTTACAAAAAGAGTCTGAGTCTAAAGCGGGCTTTACACGCAAAGACATCGCTAACGAGATGTCGTTGGCGTCACGGAATTCGTGATGCACATCCGGCCTCGTTAGCGACGTCATTGCGTGTGAAACGCATGAACGACCGTTAACGATCAAAATTACTTATGATCATTGACCAGTCGTTCCTATCCCGATTATCGTTGCTGTTGCAGGACGCAGGTTGTTCGTCGTTCCTGCGGCAGCACACATTGCTACAACACTGGAACAACACTGTACCTGCGGCCGCCCGCAATGAGGAAAGAAGGAAGTGGGCGGGATGTTCGGCCCGCTCATCTCCGCCCCTCCGCTTCTATTGGGTGGCCGCTTAGTGATGCCGCTGTTACGCCGAACAAATCCGCCCCCTTAGAAAGGAGGCGATTCACGGCCACAGTGACATCGCTAGGCAGGTAAGTATATGTGACAGGTGTAAGCAATGTTGTGCGCCTCTGGCAGAGATTTGCCCGTGACGCACAACCAACGGGGGCGGGTGCATTCACCAGCGACTTCGCTAACGATGTCGCTGTGTGTAAAGCCCGCTTTAGAAGGGATTCCCAAAGACTGACTTCCTGAGTTTTAAAACATTCTTCCAACCTTCCAGGAGAGACAGAGAGGCCAGGGCCCCGAAGATAATGAACCCTAGGTGGAAGGGTGACAGTGTTGAAAGGAGAGATACCAAGACGTATTGTGTTATTTCCCTTCACACATGACAGCACCACCACAGAAAGGTCCACCCATCCCCATCTTAGGACAGGAAACCCACTGAAATAAAAGGGCGGCACCTCTCCTCCGCATCAGTTCGGTTTCCTATCCCAAGATAGGAGACCCAGAAGACTGAACCAGTTGTGGAGTGCAGCGATGAAGGTGGCGGCTTGCATCCCAGTGTAACTGGCCAGATAAACTGGCCAGGGGGGACAGACTTTTCCTGGACATAAAAATGACCTAAGCCAAAGTATACCCCAGGGTATAAATTGGCCTAGGCCAGATTATATTCCAGGACAAAATATACGACAGGGTTGAAATGGCCCCGGCCAGATTATACCCCGGGTATATTATAGCCTAGGCCAAACTATGCTACGGAGTATAGTTTGGCCTAGGCCATAATATACTAGGGGTCTATACCCCTACAGGGCAGAATATTGGTGAGCTTTTGATGCTGTAGTGCTACAGTATATATAAATGCACATACACAAACCATATACTGTATGTATTAGGTGTTACTGTATGCTACTCTCTATGTTATATATAAACATGCTATGGCATACAGTAGTAGAACTAAAGTATGTTCACACTGGGTGGATTTTGGTGTGAATCTACACCAAAATCCATATAATGTCATGTGGCTTTAGGCTATGTGCGCACACTGCAGATTTGTTTCTCCAGCAAAAAACGCACCCTCTGGCAGAAAAATGCACCTCCTTTCAGAAAAATCGCACCAAAAGCGCATGCATTTTTACCTTGTTTTGGTGCGGTTTTACCGCGTTTTGCCCCTGCATTTTTTTTAACATTGTCAATGAGAAAACGCAAGGAAAAACACAGTAAAGAAGTGACGTGCTGCTTCTTTATGCTGCTGAAAATCTGTAGCAAAACCTGTAGGGAGAAAAGAATCAACGTATGCACTGCATTTTGGATTTGTCATAGACTTTCCTGGGGAAGGACTGCATGAAGTTTATGAACACAATCTGCACCAGTTCTGTACCCAAAACCGCAGCAAATCTGAGGCAAAAAACACAGTGTGCACACAGGGCCTTAAGGCCGCTTTACACACTGCGATATCGGTCCCGATATCGCTAGTGTGGGTACCTGCCCCATCTGTTGTGCGACACGGGCAAATCGCTGCCCGTGCCACACAACATCGCGCAGACCCGTTACACATACTTACCTGCCCGGCGACGTCGCTGTGACCGGCGAACCGCCTCCTTTCTAAGGGGGCGGTCCGTGCGGCGTCACAGCGACGTCACTGAGCGGCCGCCCAATAGAAGCGGAGTGGCGGAGATGAGTGGCCAGAACATCCCGCCCACCTCCTTCCTTCCTCATAGCGGCCGGGAGGCAGGTAAGGAGAGCTTCCTTGTTCCTGCGGTGTCACGGAGCGATGTGTGCTGCCGCAGGAGCGACGAACTACATCGTTACTGCTGCAGTAACGATAATCGAGAATGGACCCTGTGAGGTAGCGTGGTCGGCTGCGCAGCAGAAGACACGGGATCCAGGCATTAAGGTTCACAGCACACGGTTTAATGTCCAAACAAAAGTCCACAACAATATACATGTGCCTCTCCAGCAGAGAACTCAGGGAGTTCTGTTCACTCCCTCACACCCGGCACACCTGCCCTCGTTCCTGTTTCCATTTAACCCTTCCTTCAGCCTGTAGGGAAACAGCATTAACCCTGGAGTGGATTTACTTTCTATCATGGAGTGAGCACAACCGGGGCGAGACATACCGGCCGTCATAGATAACCCCGGTCACAGTCTCACATACCCCCCCCCCTCAGTTCAAGCGAGCGGGGTTGAACTCCAGCCATCAAACACGGGCCGCGGGACAAGGCATCGGCGTTGCCCTGCAACCTACCGGCCTGGTGTTCAACCGTAAACCGGAAGTTCTGCAGAGAAAGGAACCACCGGGTAACCCGGGCATTCCGTTCCTTGGCGGACCTCATCCAGACCAGTGGAGAGTGATCCGTCACCAAGCGAAACTGCCCTCCCAGCAGGTAATAGCGTAGGGACTCCAAGGCCCACTTGATCGCCAGGCACTCCTTCTCCACTACGCTATAATTCTGCTCGGGAGGGGTGAGCTTCCTACTTAAGAAGGTGACGGGGTGTTCCTCCCCCTGAACCACCTGAGACAGCACTGCCCCCAGGCCGACCTCTGAGGCGTCAGTCTGTACTATGAACTCCTTCCGGAAATCAGGGTGTACAAGAACGGGCTGTCCGCACAGGACCCCCTTCAGGGCCCGGAAGGAGTCCTCGGCCTGCGGAGTCCAGCGCACCATGACGGACTTCTTGCCTTTGAGAAGGTCCGTCAAGGGGGCTGATAGTCCCGCAAAATCCTTTACAAACCTCCTGTAGTACCCCACGATACCCAGGAAGGCCCTAACCTGCTTCGTGGTCAGGGGTCTAGGCCACTTCTGGATCGCCTCAACCTTGTTAATTTGGGGCTTAATCACTCCTTGGCCTATTACGTAGCCCAAGTAGCGGGCTTCCGTGAGTCCCAACGCACATTTCTTGGGATTGGCTGTCAATCCGGCTGTTCGAAGCGCGTCCACCACCGCTTGTACCTGTTCCAAGTGGGTCTGCCAATCGGAGCTGTAAATAATGATATCATCAAGGTACGCTGATGCATACGCCTGGTGGGGTTCCAGCACTAAGTCCATCAACCTCTGGAACGTGGCCGGAGCGCCATGTAACCCAAAAGGCAAGACAACATAGTGGAAGAGACCCTCTGGCGTAACAAAAGCGGTTTTCTCCTTGGCGGACTCCGTCAGTGGCACCTGCCAGTACCCCTTGGTCAGGTCGAGCGTGGTAAAATATCGCGCCTGTCCCAGCCTATCAATCAGCTCATCCACCCGGGGCATGGCGTAGAGATCGAACTTGGATATTTCGTTCAATCTCCTAAAGTCATTGCAGAACCTTAAGGAGCCATCGGGTTTTGGTATTAGGACAATCGGACTAGCCCATTCACTCTGGGATTTTTCGATGACCCCCAGGCGTAACATTGTCTTTACTTCCTCCGATATGGCTTGTCGTTGAGCCTCCGGTACCCGGTATGACTTCAGGAGTACCTTCAGGTGGGGCTCGGTGACAATATCATGTCGTATCAGACTGGTCCTACCGGGCAGCTCGGAGAAGACATCGGGGTTCTGCTGAACCATCCGTCTGGCCTCTCGCCTCTGAGTCTTGGTGAGGGCTTCTCCAATCCTTACTTCCGGTTCGTCCTCTCCGGAGGTCGCTGGAGCCGGATGTGAACGACCCGAAGAGGAGGGAGGTGGGGAAAAAACAGCCATCAGGCTTTCCCGTTCCTGCCAAGGTTTTAATAGGTTGACATGGTATATTTGTTCAGGTTTCCGCCTACCGGGCTGCAATACTTTATAGTTAACCACCCCTACTCTTTCCTTTATCTCGTAGGGGCCTTGCCACTGAGCCAGGAATTTACTCTCCGCCGTGGGGATTAATACCAACACCCGATCCTCGGGTTTAAAGGTCCGCACGGTGGCTTGTCTATTGTAGCGGCCGCTTTGCGCGGCCTGAGCCTCCTGTAAATGCTCCTTCACAATTGGCATGACCGCGCTTATGCGGTTCTGCATACCCAAAATGTGTTCAATCACACTTTTATAGGGGGTAGGCTCTTGCTCCCATGTTTCCTTTGCCAGGTCCAACAATCCCCATGGGATAGTCTCGGCGGTCCCCATGTATGCAAACCACCCCCACGGTACGTCCTGTGGCCTTTACTTTAGTCCTCAAGGTGGATCGCACAAGGGTCACTAAGCTTCCGGAATCCAACAATCCTGTAACCGGACATCCATTCACCTGTATTTGGCACAAGTGGGGCTCCGTCTCTGGGGAGACCAGGTCAGCGGTACACACCACCTGAGCATACATTGAACCCCGCCGGGTAACCCCACAATCCATGGGCTCCGTGGTGAGTGGACACTGGGCTTCCATATGTCCCACCCGCTGGCACCGCCAACATCTAATGGGGACGGAAACCCCCTTTACGGGTTGTCGTTTAGGGTACAGAACCTTCCGGACCTCAGGAATTGCGGCCGCGGCCTCAGACGGGACGGTAGGGGACTCCTGCACCGTTGTCAGCGGTGGGTCCTTGGCCCTAGGCTTGGAGGGGCCGGACCGACGGGCGGTACGCAAAGTCTCAGTGTCCCGTATCAAGTCCTGCGTAGCCACATGCCGCTCTACCAGGGACACTAATTGGTCCAGGGTACTCGGGTCACCCTGTCCTACCCACCGTTGAACGGTGACGGGTAAAGTGCGCACAAAACGATCCACTACTACCCTTTCCACCATTTGCGCCGGGCTCAGAGTGTCAGGCTGCAACCACTTTTTTACAAGATGCAACAAGTCATAGGCCTGGGAGCATACGGGTTTGGCTTCCTCATAGAACCACTGATTTACCCGCTGAGCCCGTACATCGGTATTCACCCCCAACCGAGCCAGTATTTCGGCTTTCAGGGTCACATAGTCAATGGCGTCCTCGGTACAGAGGTCCAGGTACGCTTTTTGGGGTTCCCCCGTCAGATAGGGCGACAATACCGCGGCCCACTGGGGGGTCGGCAGCTTTTCCCGCTCGGCCACCCTCTCAAACACCTCCAGGAACGCCTCCACATCATCCCCCGGGGTCATCTTTTGCAACGCTTGTCTCACCACTTTCCGGACGCTGCCGTCGTCACCCGGTCCCGGGGTTGTTGCTGCCGGTCCGGCACGGATCGACTTGGCCAGGAGAACCATCTGTTCTTGGTGCCTTTTTTCCTGCATTTGCAAGGATTGCTGCTGACGTTCCAACGCCCGGAGCAGGTGTGCATTGGTCTGTTGCTGCTGTGCATTAGCCTCTTGTAGCTGTGCATTAGCCTGTTGTTGCTGTGCATTAGCCTGAGCCAGCTGCTTTAGTATGTCCTCCATGGCGTCACCGGGTTTGGGCTGTAGTATAGCCGCTCGAATCCAGGACATGTGGTACTGGGCCACAAGGGATGGATGCTACACCTCACCGGCTGTCATGCCCGCATTCTCCACCATATGTGAGGTAGCGTGGTCGGCTGCGCAGCAGAAGACACGGGATCCAGGCATTAAGGTTCACAGCACACGGTTTAATGTCCAAACAAAAGTCCACAACAATATACATGTGCCTCTCCAGCAGAGAACTCGGGGAGTTCTGTTCACTCCCTCACACCCGGCACACCTGCCCTCGTTCCTGTTTCCATTTAACCCTTCCTTCAGCCTGTAGGGAAACAGCATTAACCCTGGAGTGGATTTACTTTCTATCATGGAGTGAGCACAACCGGGGCGAGACATACCGGCCGTCATAGATAACCCCGGTCACAGTCTCACAACCCCCATGTCACCGATGAGCGATTTTGCACGTTTTTGCAACGATGCAAAATCGCTCATTGGTGTCACACGCAGCAACATCGCTAATGCGGCCGGATGTGCGTCACAAATTCCGTGACCCCAACGACTCCGCATTAGCGATGTCGCAGCGTGTAAAGCCCCCTTAAGTCAGATTTTGTACAGTCTGCAGCAGACTTCACCCTTTGACGTGACACGGTGAAATCCGCTGTGGTTCTGCACAAAAAATCCACATTATTGGGATGCAGATTTTGATGCAGATTTGCTGCTGATTTTTCCTGTGTGGAAAATCATCAGCAAATCTGGTACATGGGAATATACCCAAAGGCAGAGTTAGACTTAAAGTATGTGTTGGAGGCGTTACATTGAACTGACTGTAGATGCTGCTGTCTCATCACTGCATAGTTAATATTATGCATTGTAACTTGTTATGTATGTTTTTCTCTGCTCTCTAGCACCTCCTCTTCCCCATAGTAAATAATCCCTCCATCTTTTCGATATGTCTTAGATGTTTGTCTAAACTGGGACTGGGCAATTGCACATTTCTCTGGAGGTAGATCTTTGATCCACTGGGGGTACTTTTGTTGTGTTGCAATGAAGAATCTCAAAAGCTGGTCATACAGTTCGTCTGCCATGGTTGTCAAATTTGGAAAACTTATGTTGGTGTTGGAGGTGTTCCAAGTTAACTTTACATATCTTATCAGGATAGAGAAATTAAAGTGCATATCATAGAGACAAAACCCAACTGTTAAATATCCTGAAGGCTTGCCATGGCAACCTAATTTCTGGTGGCCATTTTCGCAGAGATAAAACATTAGCCAAAATCTCTGACCGTTATTACTGGAAGTGAATGAAGAACAAGTTTCACCAACATGTCAAAGCCTGTCAACAATGTTTTGTCATAAGTCCCCAAATCGCAAGGAAGCTCCACTACTGAACAGTATACCAGTGCCTGGAAAAGTATGGAGCTTAGATGAGATTGATATGATCAGTCCTCTTCAGGAAACAAATGGCAACCAATATATAGTTGCTGCCACTGATCAATTCTCCAAGTGAGCTAAAGCAACAGTTATTCCGGACAAGAGTGCCATGTATGTAGCAAATTTTTTGCCACCTTGGCTGTATGGACACTGTTATTATCGACCTGGGAAGAGAGTTTGTGAACTTGATCATCGACAACCTGATGGAGCATTTTCAAACAGATCACCGCATTTCATACCTCAATCCATCAGAAAATGACACTGTGGACCTCATGACCCTTTCAGATGATGCCAACCCTGATGAGCTAAATACACTCACATCCATTCTTCAAAAGCAAAGCTCCACTCAACTGTCAGTACCAACATCCACTCTGCTCAGGAACAACAGAAGTGTGCCTTTGATCACCGACACAACAGCAACAAAGAAATCACTGCAAGCACCATTGCTTATATCACGAATCAACTCCGTATTCATCGCATGGGTTCAAAGATGGAACCACGCTGAGTTGGACACTACTTAATTATGGAATCATTGACCACGAGATGAGTAAAACGTAAGAACAATAAGACTGGCAAGAGACTGAGCAACACCTGCCATGCCAGCAACCTTAAGAATTGCCAGGATGAAGAGACTTCTCTACCACCCCAGTCCCCTGATGACTGTCCCAGTGACTCTGCCACACAGAAACACAAGTAAACCAAGCTGTGAGGTAAATCCGGAGATATGACGATAAATCATGATATTCAAGTTATGTCAGGAAGCCCTCTCCTGGTGTCACCCCCCCCTTTCCTTCACACAACTCCTTCAATCAGAAAATTTACCACAGGGATAAACGGTTTGTTTAGCAGATAGGTGTCAAAGGAACTGGTCTGTGTTCCACTTACACCTCCATGGCCATCTCCTGTGATATGGAGATTAGATGATGTGGGAACAATGGACACAGGATGACTCCCTGCCGTGACCCTGTGGTAGGGGCTGCTATCTAATTAGCAAGCTTGGAAGTATCCAGACAGAACGACTCCAGTAAAATATGGTTCATATCTCGCAAGCCATATTTCCGATAAATATGGCAACCATAAAAATGGTGTCTCTGCATGCGGACGATGCTGGCACACCTTTTTTATGGGAGTAGGACATTGGGAAGTACCCCAGGCGTGATATCCGCCAATGGGGAACTAGTAGACAAGTCATGAGTCCTCTCGTTCTGTAGCTAAATTCATAACTGTCACAATGAGAGCGTTGGCGTCCGCCTACGACGCTCCCAGGCAAAGTTATGGCCCATATTCCATGTTGTGGATATTGTCCATAACTCCAGCCAGGGGTGGAGCAGTGCTCCCTCTGAGGTCACTAAGGTAGGAGGGGACCTGGATTTGCCCAGGTTGATAACCCTACTTCGGCCATTTTACAGTGTTCTTTCGCTGGGGGTCACGTGTAGGAAACATCTGTGGGAAGGATCCTAGAAACCTGGTTCACGGCGCCCCCCTGTGGCCAGACGCACAAGGTAACTGCTGGAACTGTGTATGCCTGTTTGTAACCCATGCTTTGATTGTAACTGTACTCTGACCTATGTATATTCTGTAGATCTCCTATTGTATATATTGTAGTTTCTAGTGTGCTTTAGGCTGATTAAATTATATAATTAATCTTGGGCTGTTCTGTTATCTCGATCTTGAATCCCACGTCTGTGTGTTCGGCTAATAGTTACCGTGAAGCGGTTGGTGGCAGCGAGTTTGTGCCAAGGATTATTGTGGGGAGGCCAGTGAGATTCGGGGAGATTTTATATATTCCGCCCGCGGAGGTCGGGGGAATATATACCCTACTCTCACCGGGGACCCTTCAATAATCGGCATAAGTAGTATAGCGGCCTCCTTGCTTATTGTCGGGCAATTCCATAATTGGCCTGACTATAAGAGGGGCGCTAGAGAGCGCATCACGTGCTCTGTCTGTCGGTCGGGAGGTATAAAGGAGGGGTGACCCCCACTTGTTACCCCCCGATTGTGACGTACTGGTAGCCAGCGCGGGGGATTTCTGAGTGACCCCCCCGGTGGTTCGTGACATATTGGTGGCAAGCGGTGGGATCGAGATAATAGTGTGTGTGAGTGTGAGACCCATACTCCCAGACACTAAAGACTGCCTGCAGCAGCTGTGGCTGCTGGGGTCTTCAGACCAGACCAACACTAGAGTGTCAGAGTGCAGATACTGTAAGGTGTGTGGGTGCATCAGGTGGCAGTTCTGTGTCAGTGACCAAAGTCTGCAACAATGGCTGAGAGCACCAGGAGCAAAGCCAAAGGAATGGCCGATGCTCAGGCCAGAGACGATGAGGAGGTTGTCCACGAGTCCTCCAGGAGCCAGACGCCAGAGAACAGCTCTTCAGAGGACATCGCACAACCTGGCACTGCTGGACAAAATGAGGAGGAGCTCGCCCAAGGGTCCTCAACGAGCCAGATGCCAGTCCTCCGCTCTGAAATGGACAGTGAATCACCTGGCTCTGCAGCGTGCCGCAGATCACCACTTGCAAATCCCTCCGGCCTGAGAGGTTCGGAGGCCCTCCTTCAAGCTGCTATGGCCAGTCTTATAGCGGGAAACCGGGGTACCTACGAGATACTCATGGCAGAGCATGGGCGTCTGGCAGCGCAGGAGGCAGCGGAGCGAGAGCGACAAGCAGAGCGTGAAGCTGCAGAGCGACAGCAAAGGGCAGAGCGTGAGGCTGCGGAGCGCCAGGCAGAGCGTGAAGCTGCGGAGCGACAGCAAAGGGCAGAGCGTGAGGCTGCGGAGCGACAGCAACAGGCAGACCGTGACCACCAACTGCAGCTAGCTCAGCTCCGGCCCTCATCAGCCACCCGTGACCTTCAAGACACCAAACTTCCAAAGGTCCGTGTTGAGGACTTTCCCGTGCTGGAGAAGGATGGAGACTTGGACTCTTTCCTGACTGCTTTTGAACGGACTTGCCTGCAGCACCATCTGGACAAGGACCAGTGGGCCAAATACCTGACCCCCCGTTTAAGGGGTAAGGCCCTGGAAATCCTTGGGGACTTGCCTACTGAGGCAGATCAGGGCTACGACACAATCAAGCGGGCCCTGATCCAACAGTACAACCTCACTCCGGAGTCCTACCGCAAGAAGTTCCGGACCCTGCAGAAGGGACCAAAGGACTCCTGGGCTGACCACCGGCGGGCACTTGCCCGAGCTGCCGACCACTGGACCCAAGGCCTGCAGCTTTCCACCGGACCGGAGATCCTGGACTTGGTCATCACAGAGCAACTCTTGTGGAACTGCCCTGAGGATCTCCGCCAGTTCATCCGAGACCAGAAGCCAAAGGGGTCCACGGCTACAGCTGCCCTGGCCGATGACTACACCAACAATCGGACTCCTGAGGCCAGGAGAGCAGCCACCAGCAGCACCTGGAGAGGGGGTAAGATGAATTCTGCGACTGCCCCACCTGCCCCTAGACTGCAGGGGGTGTCCCCCTCAACTCCCCTCTCCAGGCCCGTGCCAGAGCCAAGACGGTGCCACCAGTGCAACCTACCTGGACACTTCAAGGCCATGTGCCCTCAGCGTCCCAAGGCCCCGGCTCCGTCCCCGTCCCAAGGGCCGCCCAAGGTGTATTGTGTGGGTGGGGGTGGTGGTAGGTCCCTGGACAGCTTCCAACCTGTCACCGTCGGCCGGTCTATGACCATAGGACTGCGAGACAGCGCCTCGGAGGTGACTCTGGTGCGGCCTGAGATGGTGTCCCCCCCAAGACTTGATACCTGGAAAAACCCTCGCTGTCTCCGGGATTGGAGGCATTGACCCGGCGCTGCCTGTTGCTGGCATTTATGTGGACTGGGGCGCAGGGCGAGGGGTGAGAGAGGTGGGGGTAACTGATCGGATCCCTGCAAACGTGCTACTTGGGACAGATTTGGGGCAGATAACCTCCCAGTTTGGGCCCCCCCCAAGGGCTGAACCTTCAGCCAGTACTGACGTGCCTCCGGACAATGTTAATGTGTTATCTATGAATGATGTAAGGGAGGAGGGAGTGAACTCTGATTTTTCTGCTTGCATAGACACCATAGACACACACTCAGCTGCAGCTGTGACAGGGGAGGGGGTCAGAGAAAGGTGTGACAATGCCTCTACAAGTGATCAGCCAGTGAGCTGGGATCTGTTGCCCTCTGCAGGGATAAGCAGAGAGCAGGGTGCTGCAGGGGGAGGACCAGTGTGTGGGGTGGGGGCTACCACAGCAAATGTGGGGTCCCCAGAGATTTCACAGCGGGGTTCTGTTGCTGTAGGGGGGGAACAGGCAGGTGAGATTGGGGCCGGTCCCGGAGCGGAAGTGCTCCCAGGTAAGATCTCGGTGCAGGGTTCCCCCACAACCGGGGTGTCAGGAAGCCAGGTAGGTCTGCCTGAACCGGCGACTTGGTCAGGAACGGAGGAGGAGCAGGCACGACCCACGGTCGCAGCGGCTGTGGCCGCTGTCACCCGCAGTGGGAGTGCTGGAAGCCAAGGGGCCTCCCGGAGGTCCGATAGCTCTTCCCCTTCTGACCAAGTGGCAGCCGAGTCAGGTGGAGGCCAGGACACCGGTCCCGGGGTACTGACCGAAGATGTGACAGTCTCGTCGATTCTGGCCACATCTAGTCAGGGGTTTCAGGCAGCGTTAGAAGCTGACGACAGCCTGAAAGCTCTAAAGGAGCAGGCGGCACAGCCTCCCTCGGACTCGGACCCGGAGCGAGTGGTCTGGGACCAAGGACGGCTGTACCGGGTCACGGTCCAGCAGGGTTCACCGGAGGCGTGGCCCAGGGACCGACAGTTAGTGGTACCCTATCCGTTCCGGACGGAGTTGTTGCGGATCGCACATGAGATTCCGATGGCCGGACACCTAGGGATCGCTAAGACCAAGGCCAGGTTAAACCAGCATTTCTACTGGCCAAAAATGGGGGCCGATGTGGCTGCCTACTGCCGTTCGTGTGAAACCTGTCAGAGAGTGGGGAAGGCGGGGCCACACCCCAAAGCCCCACTGGTATCTCTGCCAATCATCGATGAGCCTTTCAGGAGGGTGGCTGTGGATCTGGTCGGCCCGCTGGCCATCCCCAGCAGCTCCGGGAAACGCTTCATACTAACGGTAGTGGACTATGCCACCCGGTACCCAGAAGCAGTGGCCTTGTCGTCCATTCGGGCTGACAAGGTGGCCACCGCCTTGCTGGAGATTTTCTCCCGAGTGGGTTTTCCCCAGGAAATGCTCACTGACCGGGGGACCCAATTCATGTCCCAGCTGATGGAGGCCCTCTGTAAGCAAGTCCAGGTGCGACATCTGGTGGCCAGCCCGTACCATCCACAGACTAATGGCCTGTGCGAGCGGTTTAATGGCACCTTAAAGCAGATGCTTAAGATGTTGGTCGACTCCCATGGGCGTGACTGGGAGCGGTATCTCCCACACCTGTTATTTGCTTACCGGGAGGTTCCACAGGCCTCAACAGGATTCTCACCGTTTGAGCTCCTGTACGGGCGACGTGTGCGGGGCCCCCTGGCTCTGGTGAAAGAGGCTTGGGAAGGGGATTTGGCCACCCCTGGAGTGTCGGTTATCGAGTATGTCATGCGCTTCCGGGACAAAATGCAGGCCTTGACGCAACTGGTACACGACAATATGGCTCAAGCCCAGGCCGATCAGAAGCGTTGGTACGACCAGAACGCTTGTGAGAGGACCTACCAAGTGGGTCAAAAGGTGTGGGTACTGGTCCCCGTACCACAGGACAAGCTTCAGGCAGCCTGGGAAGGCCCATACCTCGTGTACCAGCAGCTCAACCCTGTGACGTACCTGGTCACCCTGGACCCTGCCCGCGGAAGGCGGAAGCCCTTCCATGTGAACATGATGAAGGCACATCATGAGCGGGAGGCATGTGCACTCCCGGTGTGCAACCTGCCCGAGGAGGGAGAAGCGGAAACCCTCTTGGATATGCTAGCCCAGGTTAGGGCAGGCGGATCCATTGAGGATGTGGAGGTTGGCCACCAGCTCTTGGAGGACCAA
This sequence comes from Anomaloglossus baeobatrachus, assembly GCF_048569485.1. Taxonomy (NCBI): domain Eukaryota; kingdom Metazoa; phylum Chordata; class Amphibia; order Anura; family Aromobatidae; genus Anomaloglossus; species Anomaloglossus baeobatrachus. The sequence continues at coordinate 529,422,159 of NC_134355.1, read as the reverse complement.
CGGTCCCAGCTGTGGGCCACCCTACACCCCTTCCGGGGGTTGTTTACCAACCAGCCCGGAAGGACTGACTTGGCTGTCCATCACGTGGACACTGGGGATCATCCCCCGATCCGGCGTTCAGCATATCGGGTCTCCCTGGAGGTGCAGCAACACATGCGCCAGGAGATTGACGAGATGCTGAAGCTGGGGGTGATCCAGGCATCCAACAGCGCTTGGGCCTCGCCTGTAGTCCTCGTCCCTAAGAAGGACCGAACCACTCGGTTCTGCGTGGACTACAGGGGGCTCAATGCTGTCACGGTCGCCGATGCGTACCCAATGCCACGCATCGATGACCTGCTCGATCAGTTGGCCGGGGCTCAGTACCTGACCATCATGGATCTGAGCCGGGGATATTGGCAGATCCCCCTGACTCGCAAGGCCAGGGAACGCTCTGCCTTTATTACCCCATTTGGACTGTACGAGTCCACGGTGATGCCATTCGGGATGAGGAATGCCCCTGCCACTTTCCAGCGGATGGTCAACACCCTGCTCAAGGGACTTACAGGGTACGCGGCCGCGTACCTGGATGACATTGCCGTCTTCAGTCCCACCTGGGAGGACCACCTAGAGCATCTAGCACAGGTGCTCAGGCAGATCCACCAGGCAGGTTTGACCATCAAGCCGGGAAAGTGTCAGCTGGCCATGAGCGAGGTCCAGTACCTCGGTCACCGGGTAGGCGGGAGAACACTGAAGCCCGAGCCTGAGAAAGTGGAAGCCATCGCATCCTGGCCCACCCCCAGGACCAAGAAGCAGGTGATGTCCTTCTTGGGGACCGCTGGGTACTATAGGAGGTTTGTTCCATGCTATAGTAGCCTGGCAAAGCCCTTGACGGACCTCACCAAGAAGAAGCTGCCCTCTGCAGTCGATTGGACAGTGGACTGCGAGACAGCCTTCCGGGCCCTAAAGGACGCCCTGTCCAGCCCGCCCGTGCTACAGGCAGCCGACTTCACGCGGCCGTTTGTAGTACAGACCGACGCCAGTGACTTCGGCCTCGGTGCGGTGCTCAGCCAGGTGGACTCTGCGAGCCAAGAGCACCCAGTCTTGTACCTGAGCAGGAAGCTGTTACCAAGGGAAGTGGCCTATTCCACGATGGAAAAGGAGTGCCTGGCCATAGTGTGGGCCCTGCAGCGTCTGCAACCCTATCTATACGGGCGCCACTTCATCGTGGAGACGGACCACAATCCCCTCAGCTGGTTACACACTGTCTCCGGGACGAATGGCAGGTTGTTGCGATGGAGCCTGGCGCTCCAGCAATACAACTTCACCATTCGACACAAAAGGGGCCGTGACCACGGTAACGCAGACGGGCTGTCCCGACAAGGAGAGGTCGCGGACGGGCGCACGGGGGAACACCGGAGTGTGCTGCCCCCTAGCGCCCTCAAAAGGGGGGAGGTGTGAGGTAAATCCGGAGATATGACGATAAATCATGATATTCAAGTTATGTCAGGAAGCCCTCTCCTGGTGTCACCCCCCCTTTCCTTCACACAACTCCTTCAATCAGAAAATTTACCACAGGGATAAACGGTTTGTTTCGCAGATAGGTGTCAAAGGAACTGGTCTGTGTTCCACTTAGGGGTGCTTCACACACAGCGAGCTCACTGCCGAGATCGCTGCTGAGTCACGCTTTTTGTGACGCAGCAGTGACCTCATTAGCGATCTCGCTGTGTGTGACACTGAGCAGCGATCTGGCCCCTGCTGCGAGATCGCTGCTCGTTACACACAGCCCTGGTTCGTTTTCTTCAAAGCCGCTCTCCTGCTGTGACACACAGATCGCTGTGTGTGACAGCAAGAGAGCGACAAATGAAGCGAGCAGGGAGCAGGAGCCGGCGTCTGACAGCTGAGGTAAGCTGTATCCAAGATAAACATCGGGTAACCAAGGTGGTTACCCGATATTTACCTTAGTTACCAGCCTCTGCAGCTCTCACGCTGCCTGTGCTGCCGGCTCCGGCTCTCTGTACATGTAGCTGCTGTACACATCGGGTTAATTAACCCGATGTGTACAGCAGCTAGGAGAGCAAGGAGTCAGCGCTCAGTGTGCGCGGCTCCCTGCTCCCTGCTCACACTGGTAACTAATGTAAACATCGGGTAACCATACCCGATGTTTACCTTAGTTACCAGTCTCCGCAGCTTCCAGACGGCGGCTCCGTGCAAGCGCAGCGTCGCTTGCACGTCGCTGCTGGCTGGGGGCTGTTCACTGGTCGCTGGTGAGATCTGCCTGTTTGACAGCTCACCAGCGACCATGTAGCGATGCAGCAGCGATCCTGACCAGGTCAGATCGCTGGTCGGATCGCTGCTGCATCGCTAAGTGTGAAGGTACCCTTACACCTCCATGGCCATCTCCTGTGATATGGAGATTAGATGATGTGGGAACAATGGACACAGGATGACTCCCTGCCGTGACCCTGTGGTAGGGGCTGCTATCTAATTAGCAAGCTTGGAAGTATCCAGACAGAACGACTCCAGTAAAATATGGTTCATATCTCGCAAGCCATATTTCCGATAAATATGGCAACCATAAAAATGGTGTCTCTGCATGCGGACGATGCTGGCACACCTTTTTTATGGGAGTAGGACATTGGGAAGTACCCCAGGCGTGATATCCGCCAATGGGGAACTAGTAGACAAGTCATGAGTCCTCTCGTTCTGTAGCTAAATTCATAACTGTCACAATGAGAGCGTTGGCGTCCGCCTACGACGCTCCCAGGCAAAGTTATGGCCCATATTCCATGTTGTGGATATTGTCCATAACTCCAGCCAGGGGTGGAGCAGTGCTCCCTCTGAGGTCACTAAGGTAGGAGGGGACCTGGATTTGCCCAGGTTGATAACCCTACTTCGGCCATTTTCCAGTGTTCTTTCGCTGGGGGTCACGTGTAGGAAACATCTGTGGGAAGGATCCTAGAAACCTGGTTCACGGCGCCCCCCTGTGGCCAGACGCACAAGGTAACTGCTGGAACTGTGTATGCCTGTTTGTAACCCATGCTTTGATTGTAACTGTACTCTGACCTATGTATATTCTGTAGATCTCCTATTGTATATATTGTAGTTTCTAGTGTGCTTTAGGCTGATTAAATTATATAATTAATCTTGGGCTGTTCTGTTATCTCGATCTTGAATCCCACGTCTGTGTGTTCGGCTAATAGTTACCGTGAAGCGGTTGGTGGCAGCGAGTTTGTGCCAAGGATTATTGTGGGGAGGCCAGTGAGATTCGGGGAGATTTTATATATTCCGCCCGCGGAGGTCGGGGGAATATATACCCTACTCTCACCGGGGACCCTTCAATAATCGGCATAAGTAGTATAGCGGCCTCCTTGCTTATTGTCGGGCAATTCCATAATTGGCCTGACTATAAGAGGGGCGCTAGAGAGCGCATCACGTGCTCTGTCTGTCGGTCGGGAGGTATAAAGGAGGGGTGACCCCCACTTGTTACCCCCCGATTGTGACGTACTGGTAGCCAGCGCGGGGGATTTCTGAGTGACCCCCCCCGGTGGTTCGTGACACAAGCCTTTCAACCCACTACCGAGTTCGGGAAGGAAGTATTTTACCGCCACTCTTGGCCTTACGTTTAGTAGGGTTGTGTACTACGGATGCACAAGAGACCTTGGACAACCCTGGCTTACATATAAAACCAAAGCTGATGGGAACTGCTTCTTCTGGGCCATCAGCTATATCCTGACAGGAACAGAGAACAAACACTCCCTTCATAGAAATAAAGTCATCCACTACATGAAAACTGACTTGTCTAAAAAACTACTGGGCTACTTTAATCAAAATTTGAATGAATATGTGAACACCTCCTAGCATCTCTCGTGATGGAGTCTAGGCAACTAATGTAGATATCACGGCCACAGTAAATCTGGTGAGTTGCGACATCGTCATCCATACAAAAGTCGGTGACTTCATGGATTGGTTGACCTATCCCGCTAACTTCAATCTGCAGTCAACAACAGAACATGCACTTTATCTTGAAAATAAGCATGATCATTATATTGTTGTTATCAGCGTTTACCTTTGAGCATTTACAGTCATATGAAAAAGTTTGGGCACCCCTATTAATGTTAACCTTTTTTCTTTATAACAATTTGGGTTTTTGCAACAGCTATTTCAGTTTAATATATCTAATAACTGATGGACTCAGTAATATTTCTGGATTGAGATGAGGTTTATTATACTAACAGAAAATGTGCAATCCGCATTTAAACTAAATTTAACAGGTGCATAAGTATGGGCACCCTTATCAATTTCTTGTTTTGAACATTCCTAACTACTTTTTACTGACTCACTAAAGCACTAAATTGGTTTTGTAACCTCATTGAGCTTTGAACTTCATAGGCAGGTGTATCCAATCATGAGAAAAGGTATTTAAGGTGGCCACTTGCAAGTTGTTCTCCTATTTGAATCTCCTATGAAGAGTGGCATCATGGGCTCCTCAAAACAGCTCTCAAATGATCTGAAAACAAAGATTATTCAACATAGTTGTTCAGGGGAAGGATACAAAAAGTTGTCTCAGAGATTTAAACTGTCAGTTTCCACTGTGAGGAACATAGTAAGGAAATGGAAGAACACAGGTACAGTTCTTGTTAAGCCCAGAAGTGGCAGGCCAAGAAAAATAACAGAAAGGCAGAGAAGAAGAATGGTGAGAACAGTCAAGGACAATCCACAGACCACCTCCAAAGACCTGCAGCATCATCTTGCTGCAGATGGTGTCAATGTGCATCGGTCAACAATACAGCGCATGTTGCACAAGGAGAAGCTGTATGGGAGAGTGATGCGAAAGAAGCAGTTTCTGCAAGCACGCCACAAACAGTCGCCTGAGGTATGCAAAAGCACATTTGGACAAGCCAGTTACATTTTGGAAGAAAGTCCTGTGGACTGATGAAACAAAGATTGAGTTGTTTGGTCATACAAAAAGGCGTTATGCATGGAGGCAAAAAAACACAGCATTCCAAGAAAAGCACTTGCTACCCACAGTAAAATTTGGTGGAGGTTCCATCATGCTTTGGGGCTGTGTGGCCAATGCCGGCACCAGGAATCTTGTTAAAGTTGAAGGTCGCATGGATTCAACTCAGTATCAGCAGATTCTTGACAATGTGCAAGAATCAGTGACGAAGTTGAAGTTACGCAGGGGATGGATATTTCAGCAAGACAATGATCCAAAACACCGCTCCAAATCTACTCAGGCATTCATGCAGAGCAACAATTACAATGTTCTGGAATGGCAATCCCAGTCCCCAGCAGGGTGGATTGATTTAAATCACGCCGATTTAAATCATGATTTAAATCACGATTTAAATCAAAAGATTTTTTTCTATTTAAATCGGATCGATTTAAATCATGATTTTAATCATGATTTAAATCACTGATTTAAATCAAAAGGTTTTTTTTTAATATAAATCACGATTAAAATGAGAAGTGAGAGCAGTGTGTGCATGTGCGCCCATAGTTACACGGACGAAACTAGGGGCAACGATCTAACGCCAGGGTGAGGGGGTGACCCCAAAGTAAGTAAAAATCTTTTTTGTTTTACTATATGGCAATAGGTAGGTGTTTAAAAGCAGCATGTCTTAATTGTATAAACTATTAATAGCCTCCACATTTTGTTCATACTGCCCCTTTAATTCCACACTTCTAGCTTGGTTTCAGTTTTGGTTTAGTTTCTTTTTCCCTGCATTCAGTTGACATGCCCAAACTTGTTGGATAGTCAGCAGTACTTGGCTCAGGCTGTAGTAACATCAGCAGTGCTTGGCTCAGGCTGTAGTAACAATCAAACTTCATAAGTGATCTGTGTGAGCCATGGCAGCAGGTCGTAAGAGAGACCCTATTTGGGTTCATTTTGTTGAGATGCCAGCAGCAGATCTTGGAAAGAAAGGTGCAAGAGCAAAGTGCAAATACTGTCAAAAGGATATCCAAGGACTTGTTTGCCGTTTGAAATCACATTATGAAAACTGCAACCAGAAGGGAAATGAAGATGTTGATAGTGATACAACTAATGTCAATGAACCCCCACAGCTTCTTATGCACCAGGAGCCTAGTACTAGTGGTAAGTCTGGCAATTCATTTACAACCTATTTTTTTAACAGACATTTTACTGGGATGGTTAAAGTCTATGAAAAGAAAAATTTCTAGCACTGGTAGTTCTGGAGTATAGAATTTAAATTTATGTTAAGGCAATATTTCACAGAAAATTAACGCTAAAGGACATGTGCACCTTTATTTTTTTAAGGTGCACATGTCCCCCCCCGCAGCGCTCTTACCGCCGATCCCCGCAGCGCTGAGATCCGTGGCTTCGTTTTGACCGTCCGCCTCCCGTCCTCCGGTTGCGGCCTACTCGCAGTGATCCAGCGGCGTGACGTCAGCGGGCCGCACGCTCCATTGAAATGACGCGGACGGGCAGAACGAAGCCACGGATCCCCGCAGCACTGACATCGGAGGTAAGAGAGCTGCGGGGGGAGGACATGTGCACACTGTGACTGGCTGCACCTTAAAAAATAAAGGTGCACATGTCCTTTAAGTAAAAATAAAGTGTGTATACGCTTATTTTTTTTTTATTGTAGGCTGCAATTCACTTTTGAAGTCTGCCAAATTGACCATTTTAAAAAAAAAAAACATTTTTAAAACTTTTGTGACATAATTTTTTTCAGTTGCTGAGGCTCTGATATTAGTTACCAGTACTACAGCAACCTCACCGGAAAACTTGAATAGCATAACTTTTGAGACAGCCCTTATAGGACGAGGACCATTACATTGTTCAAAAAGTTTGTTTCAATATTTTCGTTATATTTCTTCAAATACGCAGTCGATTTATATTTTTAATTTCTGTGCTTTCAGGGTCAAATATGGCTTGTGCTGCACGTGACAATCAATATCTGGGTACAACTTCAACAAAGCAGCCCAAAAAAAAACATTGCGTGCAACAAAGTGTAGAAAAATTCATCTTAAAGACTACGACGAGCCAGAAAGAACATTTTGATGAATTAATTGCTAAATTCATATTTGCAACCAATTCTTCTTTCCGACTAGTTGAGCACCCATTGTTTGTACAAATGATCGAAGGAATTAGACCAGGCTACAAACCACCAAGTAGATTTGATATCTCAGGAAAACATCTTCAAGCTGTATACGACATAGAAAGAGCGGCTTGTACAAAATATTTGAAAGACAAGGTTGTTAACATGAGCTTGGATGGTTGGAGCAACATCCACAATGACCCCATAATTTGCACTTGTGTCACAACAGAAGATGGTGAAACTTACCTTACAGACACAATCGACACATCTGGAAATTCACATACTGCTGAATATTTACTTGAAATTGCTAAGAACTCAATTCACCAATGCCAAGAACAGTTTGGATGTAAAGTAAGGAGCTTAGTTACTGATAACGCAAGCAATGTGGCAAAAATGCGAGCGGAACTGGCACAGGATGACACAAATGTCATTACATACGGTTGTTCTGCCGTTGCATCTTTTGGCAAAAGACCTGCATATTTTGGGTGTCAAGGAACATGTTGTAAAAATTGTTAAATATTTCCGCAATAATCATTTTGCACATGCAACCTACAAGGAAATGGGAGGACTGAAGTTGGTTCTACCACAAGATGTTAGATGGAATACCTTGGCTGACTGCTTGGAACTGTTTATTAACAACTGGTCAAAATTACTGTCCATTTGCGAAACACATCGGGATAAAATTGATGCTAATATACGAAGCAAAGTATTAAATCTTGGTGTGAAGAGAAATGCCGAGGACCTTTTGGAAAGGTTAAAGCCAATATCGATTGCGTTGGATAAAATGCAGAAAGATACTGCAACCATAGCTGATGCCACAGAAGTTTGGAAAGATTTAGAAGGTTCTCTAGATCTCTTGAACCTCTCAAACAATGTAAAGGTTGCAATACAGCACCGCAAGGACCAAGCATTAAAAGAAGAACACTATTTAGCCAATATCTTGCATCCCATCTACAGAGGGAAAAAATTATCTGAGGCGGAAATCAACTCTGCAATGGAGTGACTCGCCAATACTAACCATGACATTGTGGCAACTGTGCTGAAATTGAAGTGTGAATCTGCACCATTTCAAAAATACATGTTTGCAGATAACGTCGTTAATGAACTAAAACCACTGGACTGGTGGAAGTCGCAATCACTTGTTCTTCCAGCAAAGATAATAAATCTAGCTACTGACTGCATCAGCTTCATCCGCAGGAGTAGAGAGATTGTTTTCTTCATTTGGTTTTGTGCACACAACAGTCCGAAACCGCTTAGGAACTGCTAAAGCAGGACAACTGGTTTTCCTATTAAAAGTCCTAAATAAACAGTAGGCTTAACCCCTTTAGGACGAAGCCAGTTTTGTACTTAATGCCCAGGCCATTTTTTGCAATTCTGACCAGTGTCACTTTATGAGGTCATAACTCTGGAACGCTTCAACGGATCCCAATGATTCTGACATTGTTTTTTCGTGACATATTGTACTTCATGATAGTTATAAATTTAGAACGATATTTTTTGCTTTTATTTGTGAAAAAATCGGAAATTTGATGAAAATTTTGAAAATTTTGCAATTTTCAAACTTTTAATTTTTATGCCCTTAACCCAGAGAGTTATGTCACACAAAACAGTTAATAAATAACATTTCCCACATGTCTACTTTACATTAGCGCAATTTCTGAAACAAAATGTTTTGGGGTTAGGAAGTTAGAAGGGGTCAAAGTTCATCTGCAATTTCCCATTTTTTCAACAAAATTCACAAAACCATTTTTTTAGGGACCACATCACATTTGAAGTGACTTTGAGAGGCCTAAGTGACAGAAAATACCTAAAAGTGACACCATTCTCAAAACAGCACCCCTCAAAGTACTCAAAACCACATCCAAGAAGTTTATTAACCCTTCAGGTGCTTCACAGGAACTAAAGCAAAGTGGAATGAAAAAAAGCAAAAAATAAAATTTTACCTAAAATGTTGCTCTACCCCAAATTTATTCACTTTTAGAAGAAATAATACAACAAAATGAACCCCAAAACTTGTTACCCACTTTCTTATGAACGCGCCAATACCCCACATGTGGTCAGAAACCTTTGTTTGGACAAATGGGAGGGCTCGGAACAGAAGGAGCAATATTTGAATTTTGGAAAGCAAATTTGGCTGAAATAGATTGCGGGCACCATGTTGCAATTACATGTCCGCTAAGGTACCTAAACAGCAGAAACCCCTTACAAGTGACACCATTTTGGAAACTAGACCCCTTAAGGCTTCTATCTAGGGGTATAGTGAGCATTTTGGATCCACAGGTACTTCACAGATTTTGATAACGTTACGTTGTCACATTGAAAATTTTCATTTTTTTCTCAAAAATGTTGCTTTAGCATCAATTTTTTCACTTTTTCAAGAGGTAATTCCAAAAATTTGACCCCAATGTTTGTTACCCACTTTTTTATGAGCGCGGTGATACCTCACTTGTGGTCTGAAACCTTTGTTTGGAGAAATGGGAGGGCTTGGAACGGAAGGAGCAATATTTGAATTTTGGAAAGGAAATTTGGCTGAAAAAGATTGCGGGCACCATGTCACATTTGGAGGACCCCTAAGGTACGTAAACAGCAAAATAACACCACAAGTGACCCCATATTGGAAACTAGGCCCCTCAAGGAATTTATCTTGATGTTTGGTGAGTACCCTGAACCCCCAGGTGCTTTACAGAAGTTTATAACGTTGAGCCATGAAAATAAAAAAATAAAATTTTACCACAAAATTGTTACTTCAACCAGGTAGCTTTTTTTTTCACAAGGGTAACAGGAAAAAAATCACCATGAAATTTATTGCGCAATTTCTCCTGAGTTTGTTGATATCTTGTATGTGGTGGAAATCAACTGTTTGGGCACACTACAGGGCTCAGAAGAGAAGGAGTGCAATTTGACTGCAAAATTGGCTGGAATCAATAGCGGACGCCATGTTGCATTAGGAGAACCCCTGAGGTGCCTAAGCAGTGGAGGTCCCCCACAAGTGACCCCATTCTGGAAATAAGACCCCTCAAGGCTTTAATCTAGGTGTATATTGAGCATTTTGAATCCACGAATACTTCACAGAATTTGATAAGCTTAGGTTGCCATATTGAAATTTTCATTTTTTTCACAAAAATGTTGATTTAGCGACACATTTTTCACTTTTTCAAGAGGCAACAACAAAACGTGTACCCCACAGGTTGTTATCTAATTTCTTGTGAGCGCAGGGATACCCCACATGTGGCCAAAAACCTTTGTTTGGATAAATGGGAGGGCTTGGAATGGAAGGAGCACCATTTGAATTTTGGAAAAGTTGAAGTAAATTGCGCGCACCATGTCACATTAGCAGGGCCCCTTGGGCACCTATACATCAGAAACCCCCCACAAGTGACCTCATTTTGGAAACTGGACCCCTCAAGGATTTTATTCAGGAGTATAGTAAACATTTTGAATCCACAGGTACTTCACAAAACTGTTGCTGTAGCAACAAATTTCTCACTGTTAAGGGGGCTTTACACGCTGCGACATCGCTAATGCGGAGTCGTTAGGGTCACGGAATTGGTGACGTACATCCGGCCGCATTAGCGATGTTGCTGCGTGTGACACCGATGAGCGATTTTGCATCGTTGCAAAAACGTGCAAAATCGCTCATCGGTGACATGGGGGTCCATTCTCGATTATCGTTACAGCAGCAGTAACGATGTAGTTCGTCGCTCCTGCGGCAGCACACATCGCTATGTGTGACGCCGCAGGAACGAGGAACCTCTCCTTACCTGCCTCCCGGCCGCTATGAGGAAGGAAGGAGGTGGGCGGGATGTTCCGGCCACTCATCTCCGCCCCTCCGCTTCTATTGGGCGGCCGCTCAGTGACGTCACTGTGACGCCACACGGACCGCCCCCTTAGCAAGGAGGCGGTTCGCCGGTCACAGCGATGTCGCCGGGCAGGTAAGTATGTGTGACGCATCTGCGCGATGTTGTGCGGCACGGGCAACGATTTGCCCATGTCGCACAACAGATGGGGGCGGGTACCCACGCTAGCGATATCGGGACCGATATCGCAGTGTGTAAAGCGGCCTTTAGGCTATGTGGCCATGATCCAGCGACACGGCGTCTAGTACACAGTGTCAGCCTCCTGCAGAAATGTGAGTGTTGTCCACGGGAGAACGCAGCTGCCCATGCCCACGATTTGGGTTCAGGCTGCTGTGGACTTTAGTTCTATTCTACCTGCAGAGAACACTCATCTCCGCAGCATAAATTGACATGCTGAGGCTCTGGAAGCTGCGCCACAGGTCGATTTATGCTGCGGAGAAAAGAAACACAGTGGGCACGGGATTTCTAAAAATCCTGCCACTGTGCTTCTACTGCACAACGCAGCGTTATGGACGCAGGGAAAACACTCTGCGTCCAAAACGTTGCAAACCCTGATTGTGGGCACACAGCGTAAAATGCTACAATGGATGAATGGATAGATGTCAAACATATATAACGTCCCACCCCCCTGCATATTCTAAGCTGGCGCCCTTTAGTGCCTTTCATGTGACACTAAAGGATGCCTAGCCTTGTATTTAGCCCAAAAAAAAAAAAAAGAATTAAAATAAATGACGTGGGGTCCCCCCTATTTTTGATAGCCAGCTAGGGTAAAGCAGACAGCTGTAGCCTGCAAACCACAGCTGACAGCTTCATCTTGTCTGGTGATCAATTTGGAGGGCTCCCCAAGCTGTTTTTTTTTTTTAATTATTTATAAATAAATAATTAAAAAAAAAAAACAAACGTGGGGTCCCCCCAAATTAGATCACCAGCCAAGGTGAAGCTGACAGCTGGGGTCTGGTATTTTCAGGATGGGAAGAGCCACGGTTATTGGACTCTTCCCAGCCTAAAAATAGCAGGCCGCAGCCGCCCCAGAAGTGGCGCATCCATTAGATGCGCCAATTCTGGCGCTTCGCCCCAGCTCATCCCGCGCCCTGGTGCGTTGGCTAACGGGGTAATGAATGGGGTTGATACCAGGTGTGTAATGTCACCTGGCATCAAGCCCAGCAATTAGTTATGTCACGGCGTCTATCAGATACCCGACATAACTAATTGACAGTAATAAAAAAAAATTGACAACAAAAAAAAATTTATTTGAAAAAACACTCCCCCAAACATTCCCTGATTGACCAATTTATTGAAAAGAAAAAAAAAAAAATCCACAATAATACATTTGGATGTCCCACGTCGCCTCTGGACCTTCTAGAATATGGGGGACACGTTCAGGGAACGTATCCCCCATTTTCTAGGAGGGCAGACCCTCCATTTGAGGAGAGTGGGTGCAAAGAATCTGCACCCACTCTCCCCGGGTCACAGCTGCAGAGTGCGAGCAGCCAGCACAGCTCTCTGAACACAGGAAGCTGACAGCTGCGCTCTGCTCATGTGACCGGAGTCTGCTGAGAAGGAGCCGGAGGAGGGGGCCGCGGGGGATCAGAGCTGCGACAGGTATGTATGACACCGGGGGACACCGGGGAACACCAGGGGGGGGTAGGGGGGTACCCGGCAGGGCCTGGGGAGCAGGTTTCTGTCGTATGTGTTATGGCACATACGACAGAAACCATAGGAACAGTGTAAATGCGGCCGGCGCGCTGCTGTGATCGCCGGTGCGCGCGGCCATCTTGGATTTTCGGGAGGGGGTTGGGGGTCGGGGGGGGCACTTTGGGGACACCGGGGGACCGGAGGGAACCGGGAAAAAGATTTATCTCCCATCTGGCATGTTTGATCATGCCAGATGGGAGATAAATCATTTTTTACCGGCGCGGTCATTTACTATAACTTGATGATCGGTATACGGTGTATACCGGTCATCAGGTGAGCGGGGACCGGAAAAACCGGCCCGAATCATGATCTCCAGGGTCTCAGCTACCCCCGGCAGCTGAGACCCCGGAAATTTTCTGACTCTGGGGGGCGCTAGACCCTTTTTTCCGACCGCGGCGGATCGGAAAAAGTACCCTTATTTACCGCCGTTAAAAGGCGTATCGGCGGTCGTAAAGGGGTTAAAGGACTGATGTATTCACTGAAGATGTTTGCTTACTTCAAACGTTAGAGATAGGCTATTGTTAAAAAGTACTTACTCTCTGTAGTTCAATTCTGAGTGTTTAATAGTGCAAATAAAAATTATTAGGTTTCATAATCAACTGTTTTAATATTTTTATTTGTGTAAAACAATTAGATTTGCAAAAAGACGTTTTGCTTGTGTACAACTTGATTAAAAAATCTGATTTAAATCAAATGATTTAAATCAAAAAAATCTGATTTAAATCAAAAAAATCTGATTTTTTTGATTTTTTTTAAAAAAATCAAGATTTTTATCCACACTCCCCAGACCTGAATATCATTGAAAATCTGTGGGATGATTTGAAGCGTGCTGTCCATGCTCGCCGACCATCAAACTTAACTGAACTGGAAATGTTTTGTAAACAGGAATAGTCAAATATACCTTCATCCAGGATCCAGGAACTCATTAAAAGCTACAGGAAGCGACTAGAGGCTGTTATTTTTTCAAAAGGAGGATCTACAAAATATTAATGTCACTTTTACGTTGAGGTGCCCATACTTTTGCACCGGTCAAATTTTGTTTACATGTGGATTGCACATTCTCTGTTAGTACAATAAACCTCATTTCAATCCAGAAATATTACTCAGTCCATCAGTTATTAGATATATGACACTGAAATAGCTGTTGCAAAAACCCAAATTGTTATAAAGAAAAAAGGTTAACATTAATAGGGGTGCCCAAACTTTTTCATATGACTGTATATTGTAGTGTCCTGTCACCAGCCATGTGTACGATTATCAGCCGAAAGCGCTCTCTGGAGCTAATAATCGCTACAATGTAAAGGTACCTTTGTAAGTTGAAGTTACAGAATGTATTGACTTTTATTATAATATGAACAGTCAAGTTTTTCTGGTTGAAGTAATAAAAGTCTGTGTTTTAGAGTTTTAAAATTTAAGTCACTTAGCTTTCTCACTTTCCAGACAAAGCTGAACCCACAAAAAAATGTTGAAAAATTAAGTAATTCTTGAGTATATCACTCAGTGGTACTCATAATCATGGCTGGCTTTAGGCATGTGCGACTTGTGCGGTCGCACAGGGCGCCGACGGCCATGCTTCGGGGGGGGCGCCGCAGAGAGGTAAGAAGTAAATTTCCTGCCTCCTCCGGTCCCAGCACTGCGTTTTTATTGTAACGCCGCTGTGCAGGCAGAAGGCAATGATGGGAGAAGCCACAGGGAGACCCTATGTGTGAAGCTAAACGTACTGTCTCCAGCGGCGCCTCTCCATCCCTTTCTTGAAGCCTGGCAACCGGGCACCCATGCCGTGCATACAAGCGGTGTGATTGGCACGGAGACAGAAAGATGAGTTTCATCTACTGCCCCTGCTCCAATCAGTGAACGTGCGCATCCAGTCGCTCTCCCGCCTAGCTCCACGGGCTCACCTCATCTCACATCCCCAGACCTCGACAGCAGAGAGAAGATCATGCACTGTATGTGACCGCAGCGCAGGTGCAGTTTATTGCAGGCAGTCCTGGCGCGATAGCTGTCTGTGCAGGTGGGCGGCCGGGTTTCTGCCTCTGTGTGGGCGGCTGGCTGCCTGCCTCTCTGTGCGGGTGGGCGGCTGGGTGCCTGCCTCTCTGTGTGGGTGGCCGGCTGTCTCTCTGTGTGGGCGGCCAGCTGCGTGCTTCTCTGTGCGGGTGGGCGGCTGGGTTCCTGCCTCTCTGAGTGGGCGGCCGGCTGCGTCTCTGTGCGGGCGGGCGGGTGCCTGCCTCTCTGTGCGGGCGGGCGGCCAGCTACCTGCATCTCTGTGTGGGGGGCTGGCTGTCTCTGTGCGGGCGGCCAGCTGCCTGCCTCTCTGGGCGGGCGGGCGGGTGGCCGGGTGCCTGCCTCTCTGTGTGGGCGGCCGGCTATCTCTCTCTGCGGGTGGCCGGCTGCCTCTCTGTGCGGGTGGGTGGGTGCCTGTCTCTCTGTGCGGGTGGCCAGCTGCCTGCCTCTTTGTGCGGGCGGGCGGCCGCGTGCCTGCCTCTCTGGGCTGGAGGCCGGCCAGCTGTACTATATCTGTCTGTGCGGGCAGCGGTGGCTGTGTGGAGCAGGGCAGTGTGGCTGATGTCCCAGATGCTCTGGGTTCAAAAGATGGCGTCCGGGGTGGCGCGTGTGCAGATGGAGCCCTCAGCTCAAGATCTTGTCATTGAACTGAGAGCTCAGTCTGCGCACGCACTGCTCCAGGACGCTATTTCTTGGAAGCCCGCACCGCTGACAGAGCATCTGGGACACCAGCCGCACCGGCCTGCTCCACACAGCCAGCACAGCTTCCGCTGCCAGCACAGCCCACACCATTCCCACCGCCGTGCCTGCCTCCTGTGACTCTGCTCCCCCTCCAGTAAGACAACAATGGAGTATAAGACAGACCCAAAAAATATGGTATGTGCTATTGTTACCATCAAGGATATGTGATTTTGTTCCTGGAGTGGGCATCATTTTCATGCAAGGGGTGTGTGTGTGTGTGTGTGTGTGTGTGTGTGTGTGTGTCTCCTTACATCGTAGTATATTAATATGCACCCATTATTGTAAAATGGCACCTCCTTGAAGCATAACCACATACACCCTTTGTAATAAAATGATGCCCCACTCCAGTCCATAAAAGGGAAGTCCACTACTTGGACAACCCCTTCTCATTCCCCTTGTATGCCCCAAAAAAATAAAGAAAGCTATACGCCCCTCTGGTGCAGCCTCGGTTCCAGCGATGTCTAAAACTGCGTTCCAGGGGCATCTGTGACATTGTTATGATACACCAGCCCCAAAAGCAATCAGCGCCAGCTTCCTTCTGCCCACCTTTCGACATTTCGGCAGAAATTCAGTGTAGCGCTCACATCCTGCTCAAATGTCTGAAGGCGGAGAGAGACACTGGGCGCTGTTTGGTCAAGGGGCCTCATGGAACGCAGCTTTAGACATCAGTGAAAACGAGGCCGTACCGGAGGGGAGTATAGCTTTATTTATCTTTCTGGGGCAAACAAGGGGAATGAGAAGGGGTTGTTGACATCCCTTTATTTATGGATTGAAGTGGGGCATGAATTTATTACAAAGGGTGTCTGTGGTTATGCTTCAACAAGTGGAATGAATAGGGGTTGTCAAATTTAGTGGACAGCCCTTTTAAAGGGGCTGTTCTTTTAGTAAATGTCTAGCCTAAGGTGGAGGTTATTATAAAGAAATTATAATGTTGTTACACAAACACCGTAAAAAAAAAAAAAAAAAATTGGGAAAAATCACTCCAAAAATGTTTTTTAGTATTACTGAAAACACAGAAATTGAATAAAAAGCCAACAAAAGTCATTATGTGAAGGAATAAGACCTAAAAGCTCTTTTGAACAAAAAATAAATTAAAAAAGTTACACCTCTCAGAATATGGCGATGCAAAAAGAAATTATAAAAGTATAAAAATGATATAAATCTGGTATGGTGTAATTGTTCTGACCTCAAGAATAAATCAGTCATCACTTTTATCGCGTGGTGAACTGAGCAAAAAAATGAAAAGAATAAGCGAATTGCTGGTTTTCCCTCATTTTGCTTCTGAAAAATCTGAATAAATAGCAATCAAGAAATATTATGTACCCCATAATAGTACCAAAAAAATCCTTCAGTTTATTGCGCAAAAAATAAGCTTCCACACAGCCCTGTTCGCTCCAAAAAGAAAAAAGTTACAGTTCTCACAATATGGCGACGAAAAAACTTTTTTTTATAAAGAAAAAAAGCATTTTCACAGTGTGACAGAAGCTGAACAATATAAATCTGGTATCACTGTAACAGCACCAACAAAGAGAATCTGTCAGCAGGCTTTTGCTACGTCACCAGAGATTACTGACTGCATCCGTTCTGACATATTCTAGGATTTAAAGGCCGCTTTACACACTGCGATATCGTGACCGATATCGCTAGCGTGTGTACCCGCCCCCATCGGTTGTGCGACACCTGCAAATCGCTGCTCGTGCCGCACAACATTGCGCTGACTCGTCGCACTACTTACCTGCCTAGCGACGTCGCTGTGACCGGCGAACCGCCTCCTTTCTAAGGGGGCGGTTTGTTCAGCATCACAGCGACATCACAGCAGCGTCACCGAACCAACGCCCAATAGAAGTGGAGGGGCGGAGATGAGCGGGACGTAACATCCCGCCCACCTCCTTCCTTCCTCATTGCGGGCGGCCGCCGGTAAGGTGAGGTTCCTCGTTCCTGTGGTGTGACACATAGCGACGTGTGCTGCCGCAGGAGCGACGAACTACTTCGTACACCGAGCAGCAGCGATATTCGAGAATAGGGGGGCATGTCACCGATGAGCGATTTTGACCATTTTTGCGACGATTCAAAATCGCTCATAGGTGTCACACGCAACGACATCGCTAAAGCGACCGGATGTGCGTCACAAATTCCGTGACCCCAACGAGATCGCTTGAGCGACGTCGCAGCGTATAAAGCGGCCTTTAGATTTTTGGCCTGTTTCCCATGTCAGTGAAAAACAGACGATTTTCACTGACGCGTTAAAAGCGCATGTGTCCCTCTGTGTGCCGTGATTCACGGCACACGTGGGTTGTCAATGTGCAATTCGTGATCTGTGATACATGATAGCACATTGAGATAAACTCACCTGCCCCCGCTCCTGCTGTCCGTGGTGCTGAACTCTCCGGGCTCGCTGCATCCGGCGCCGCTGTTTCTCCCCTCTGCAACTACTTCCGGGTTGGTTGTGCCGTGCATAAATGAATATGCATGACAGTAATTAGCCTGACAGGAAGCAGCAGCCAGCAGAGGCTGGAGAAGTTGAATATAAAAACACTTTATTTTCAGTGTCCATGTTTTTCTGGTACATGTTTCACAGATCACACCATAGTGTGGTCTATGGGACATCAGTGATGCCGGAAAAAAACGGACATGTTTCTGTGCGCAACAGATAAAGCGTGTGAGCAACAGGGAGTACCTGCCTAAAAAAGCGCTGCAAATACACCATAGCAAAGGGACATGATGCACAGCAATTTCAAAATGATTTTGCTGTGCACATGTTCCGTCTTTGGTTAATTATTTTAGCCACTGTAGGCTTCAAAAGCCATGAAACGGCTAAAAGAAGTAACCTTCTCATTCTTGGGGCGTCTAAAATTAAAAGAAGCCCCTCGCTCTATATACTTAAAGGACACAGAATACAGTCATTGCATAGACACCAGAAATGAAGCCAGTAACAACAGCGCATATATATAGACTTTCAGGATGTTTTTTGCAAATGATTTTTCATTTTTTTAAATAACTAAATTGCAGTATGCTTAGGGTGAGGCTTTTTTTGTCATTTTACAGTACATGAAAAAAACAAACGCAGCAGAAAAGCAATACAACCGGGCACCGGGGTCTTGTGATCTGCAGCCAATCAGCGGCTGCTTCACTATCCCTCTTTCAAAACTGTAATCCAGAAGAAATGAGAGCTGCTGCTGTTTCATGACTTCCTCTGGATATCAGTTTTATTCAAAGGATGAGAGAGTAAACCAGCTGCTGATTGGCTGCAGGTCGCCTGTGACATGGTCTGGGGGCAGCAAAGGGTAATTTGGCACAGGGCGCCATTTAGCCTAAGGCCTGCCCTGCTCATAATAGTAAAATCAGCTGTTTGTTATAGCATATTTATGTATGTCATAGCATGTTTATATAGATACTGTAGCACCTAATATAGACACTACAGTTGAAAAGTTTAGGGTCATTTAGATATTTCCTTATTTTTTAAAGAAAAGCACATTTTTTTTCAATTAAGCTAACACTAAATTAAACAGAAATACACTCTATGTATTGTTAATGTGGTAAATGACTATTCTTTTTTTGTAAACAGTTTATTTGTTTGAAAATGATTTTCTTTTTAAACATCACGGGGGAACACTATTCTCCTTATGGAGACTTTGCAAGCCAGTCTAGCTGCTTTCAAGTAAGGGGACTTATAGCTGCCACGCCCCTCTGCAAAATATTCAAATTGTCTTTCCAGGACAGGAGACAATCTCTAGCGCAGCGCCACCTACTGGTAGTAGCGATCCTAAAAGTTAAATGTGGATTTTTTAAACATAAAATTGTAAAATTATACATCAAAAGTTTTTGACACGGATGAACAAGACTTTTAGACAGGGGGAAGACTCAGGGAAAGACAAGGTAGGGAAGAGCATGAGAGAACAACCAACATATATTGCATATAAAACATCTGTTCGACATATCAAAGCATACGCATTCCTTGCTCTAGTGACTAATTGCACTATTCACAAAAAGATCCCAAGGCGACCATTTCTGTTGAAATTTTTCTAGCTGGTTGTTGATGCATGCGGTAAGGTACTCCATCCGCTTTGTTTCTTGAATTCTTAGCAATGTTCAGACAGGGAGGATAAATCAGTCATTGGAGCAACAAAATAACATTTTTAATTGCGGCTCAGCAGGAGGACCGGTCCTCCTTTTTCCATTTTGTGAAGTTCTTCTTTAATAGTTGCATCAATCAGTCCACTGGAACCTCGTCTTCCTTTTGTAATAATGGATTTCATCACCATTTTGGTAAATTTTCTAGGATAAGTTCTGGGTGTTCTGGAGTAGAGGTAGCTATACAGAAACTCGGGCATGTCTAGAGAGAGGTTCAAACGAATATTGGGTGGCCCATCTTAGTCAAAAATGGAAGGCCAATAGGAAGCATATGGCAGGTCCCGTTTTCAAGGGAGGAGATAAGGTTTAGTTATCTTACAAAAATATTAAGCTGAAGGTGTCATCTATGAAGTTGGGTTCTAAATTCATTGGCCTATACGAAATTCTGGATGTGATAAATCCAGTTAATATTAGGTTGAAACTCCCACAGCCTTTTATTATCACTAACATTTTTCACAGATCCTAGTTAGAAGAATTTGACCCTTCAGCATTGTCTTCCTCATCCCCACGTTTCTGTTGATTGGGGTTTAGAGTACGAGGTGGAGAGGATTGTTGAATTTCGGATGGTCTTGAATTCCCTTCATTATCTGGTTTATTGGAAGGTATACAGTCCCAAGGAGAGATTCTGGGTTCTGGCTTGTTCTGTGAGGGCCTAACGTTTGGTCAGAGCTTTCTGTCATTAGTTTCCTGGGAAATCTGGGAGTCCAGTGTCCCCCACTAGAAAAGGGGGTACTGTTATGATTCCACTGCTAAGTGCTTCTGGGATGCAATAAGTGACTGTCTGCTGTAACTATGGAATCAGGGTATGCTGAATTGTCAGTTTGGTCCAATCGGGTACTGAAGCATGCGGAACTGTTGGTAAGTTGATTGACAGCTCAGTCGTACTGCCTGATTCTGGGAGGTGCTGGATTATTTAGATATGCCCTGTTCCCAGTAATTGCCCAGCTTCTTAGCTTAGCAATTTGTTCAGAACTCTGCCATCGCATCATTCTGTTCAAGTGGTGCTGTTGGCCTGCGCTCCTATGCTCTGTTCTGATTATTGCTGCCTGACCTTAAACCTCCTCTGACCACCATTTCTCTTGACCCTTTGCTTTCTTCCACTATCCGCCTTGTAGTCTGACCCCAGACCATTACTTAACTACGCCTCAGGTTAAATCCCTGTATCCACAACATGTCCTCCTGGTATTCTCACCCTAGACCATTACCTGACTACAACTCAGTTTAGTCCCTGTATCCACAATGTGCCATCCTACTATTCTGACCCTGGAACGTTACCGGACTATGCTTATGTTTTCTCCTTGTATCCACAACAAGCTCTCTTGGTATCTAACTCCGGAACATCCAACTACCCTGCCTTTCGGCTTGCCCATGAATAACTGACTAGCATCACACTAGGTTCATTGGAACATATGAAATTAATGAGGTAATTGACCTTGTAGCCTTTCATTTAAAGCTTCCTACCTCATTTAAGATACCCAACATCTATATATATATATAATTGCCTTATTCTGTCTGTCTGTCTTGCTCCAAAATTGTGTCATTACAGTGACAACCAGCGGATTGGCCGCTGAGCTCGGCATGGCCCCACCCCCCGCACGGATTGGCCTCTCGCCCCGGCCCCCTGCACGTATTAGGCGCTCGGCCAGGCCCCGCCCCCTCACACATTAGATGCTTGCCCTGGCCCCGCCCCCCGCACGCATTCCCCGAACCCACACGGAGACGCCCGACTCCCAGGTGCCGAGCCCCCCCGCACGGATTGGCCGCTCAGCCTGGCCCCGCCCCCTGCACGGATTGGCCTCTCGCCCCGGCCCCCTGCACGTATTAGGCGCTCGGCCAGGCCCCGCCCCCTCACGCATTGGATGCTCGCCCTGGCCCCGCCCCCCGCACGCATTCCCCGAACCCACACGGAGACGCCTGACTCCCAGGTGACTGCTGCATCCCCGGAAGCCCACACCGGCAGGACTAAGTGGAGAAAAGCCACTAGCTTACCCCGCCTGCTGGCACACGTGTGCCGGAGCCGGCGTAGGCTGGTAACTATAGTACACATCGGGTAACTATAGAAACCGCTTTCCTTAGTTACCCGATGTAACTAGCTTACCCCGGGTTCCGCACACGTCGGCACTGTTGCTTTTAATAGTTACCTTTTCTCCACTTTGTCGGCGCGCTCCCGTGCACTGTGTACACTACAGTTGCCGCGCGACAAGCGCCGATCACATGTTGTCATGTGACCAGAAAGTTGCGGCGCAGCCACTGTCCTGTACACAGTATATGGCTGCTTTCAGACGTCCGTGTCACACATAGCACACATGCATGTATATACACACACAGCAGACACACATGGATACACCGAGCGCATACACACATACCGCACATGCATGTACACACACACACACACACTCTGCTGTACACTCACCCAGCGATGCGGTCCCCGGCACTGAAGTCCCCAGCGCTGTTCCTGCTTCCAGCTCCTCAGGGCACTGAATATTCAGTGAGTATAATAAGCGGCGATAATGAGCGGGAGGCAGCAGAGTCGGAGACAGCATCGCTGGAGAGAGGTAAATATAGAAAATATTTTTATTAAAAGCAAAACCTATGGAAAAAAAATGCTGTGCGCACTATGCGGATTGTGACAGCTGCATGTTTTGCTGCGGGATTCCCGCAGCGAAAACAATTGCATGTCACTTCTTTTCCGCAGGTAGCTGCAGGATTTCACTCCATTGACTGCAATGTAATCGTGAAATCCAGGGATTTCTGTGTGTATTCTATATGTCTGTGTCTGTGTGTGGTGTGATGTGTGTGTATTCTATATGTCTCTGTGTGTGATTACTCTCTGCTCTGCTTCCTCTTCCTGTCATAATGACATCACTTCCCTGCAAACCGCAGGGCAGCGATTAACATTACCGCAGGTAAACCGCGAAATACCGCAGGGAATAACGCAGGCAGCAAATTCTGTGCGGTTCATTGCGTTTTCCTGCGTTATTCCTTGCGGTATTTCGCGGTTTACCTGCGGTAATGTTCATCGCTGCCCTGCAGTTTGCAGGGAAGTGATGTCATTATGACAGGAAGAGGAAGCAGAGCAGAGAGTAATCACACACAGATCACACACAGAGACATATAGAATACACACACATCACACCACACACAGACACAGAATACACACACATCACACTCATACACAGACACAGACATATAGAATACACACAGAAATCAAACGGACATATAGAAAAAAAAACACGTGGGCTCCGTTGTATTTTTACCGTCCAGCTGCGGTAAACACACAGTGGCAGACCGGTATTCTCAGGCTAGGGAGAGCGAAGGACAGCGTTAATGTACCCCCCCTCCCACAGCCGAGAATATCAGCCCACAGCTGCTCCGGGAGTGTCGCATCCATTATGCGGCGGTCCCGGAGTGTCCCCGGCTCTTCCAGACGCCATGATGCGGTGGCAGTCCAGGTAATAAGGAGCTAAATGACAGCGCATCGCCGCCATTTAAGTCCCGGCTTTTAATCATGGCAGCGCCTATGAGACAGCTTTCATGATTAAAACCCGTAATTAAAGTGAATAAACACAAACACCGAAAAATCCTTTATTTTAAATAAAACAAAAAGCTCCTCTTTCACCCGTTTATTAAGCCCCCCAAAACACACAGCTCCGATGTAATCCACGTCCTTCGATGCCTGCATCCAGCTGCGACTGACAACAGCGCTGAATGAATGCAGTCTCGCAGGGAGCCTGTAGAGGTAATTACAGGTCATTTCCCATGGCCGGTAATATAAACACACTACCGCCCGGGAGAAATGCAGCGTGTCGATCTGTCCTCTATCATCTATCTAGCTATCTATCTCTCTATCTATCTATCCCTCTATCTCAGAAGGAATTATTATTTTTTTTTTCAATGTGCTTTATTGCATTGAATACATTAAAACACATGTACCAATCCGCACGCGGCAAAACCGCGGCAATACCGCGAACAATACCGCGGCAAAGCCGCTGCAAACCGCATGTGGTTTTTGGGTGCGGTTTGCTGCGTTTTTTTACCGCAGGTGCGGTAATCTTTCAGACCCTGCGGAATTTTCTTAAGAAAATTCCATTTTCCAGTGCGCACAGGGCCTAATACTTACCTTTTCTCCACTTTGTCGGCGCGCTCCCGTGCACTGTGTACACTACAGTTGCCGTGCGACAAGCTCCGATCACATGTTGTCATGTGACCAGGAAGTTGCGGCGCAGCCACTGTCCTGTACATAGTGTACGGCTGCCTTCAGACGTCCGTGTCACACATAGCACACATTCATGTATATACACATACAGCAGACACACAGCAGACACACATGGATACACCGAGCGCATACACACATACCACACATGCATGTACACATACACACACACTCTGCTGTACACTCACCCAGCGATGCGGTCCCCGGCTCTGAAGTCCCCAGCGCTGTTCTTGCTTCCAGCTCCTCAGGGCATTGAATATTCAGTGAGTATAATGAGCGGCGATAAGGAGCGGGAGGCAGCAGAGCCGGAGAGAGCATCTCTGGAGAGGGGTAAATATAGAAAATATTTTCATTAAAAAGACCCATATTTTATATATACGGTATGTTTTACACTGATGTCGCACGGATCACATCAGTGTGCGATCCATGTGACATCCGTGCTGCCGGAGATGCCTGCGTGTGTGCGTGCGGGGTCATGAAAAGTCACATGGTCCATGTGCAAACACGGACGTGTGAGGCACATCAGAGAAAAACATGGGTATGTGTGACATCCGTGTTACAAAACGCATGTCACACGTACCTAAAACACGGACGTCTGAAACCAGCCTACGGCAGCGCACCGGATCCGACAAAGTGGAGAAAAGCTGGATGTGTGAAACCACTAGCTTACCCCGGCTCCTGACACACGTGTGCCGGAGCCGGCGTAGGCTGGTAATCATGGTACACATTGGGTAACTATGGAAACCGCTTTGCATAGTTACCCGATGTGCACCATGGTTACTAGCTTACCCCGGCTCTCGGCACACGTGTGCCGTAGCCGGCGTAAGCTGGTAACCATGGTACACATTGGGTAACTATGGAAACCGCTTTGCATAGTTACCCGATGTGTACCATGGTTACTAGCTTACCCCGGCTCCCTGCCCATTCAGATCGTTGCACTCCAACTGTCAAACACGCCGATGCGTGCTGCACAGCAGGAGACCAACAAGCAAAAAATAAACCAGCACTGTCGCTTTGCATAGTTACCCAATGTGTACCATAGTTATCAGCTTACCGACGTACGCTGGTAACAAATGGTACACAATCCTGTAACTATGGAAAGCTCTTTCGTTAGTTACCCAATGTGTACCATGGTTACCACCTTACCCCCGGCTCCTGGCACACGTGTGCTTGAGCCGGCGTACGCTGGTAACCATGGTACACATCGGGTAACTAAGCAAAGCGCTTTGCATACTTACCCGATTGTGTAACATGGTTACCAGTGTACGCCGGCTCCCTGCCCATTCAGATCGATGGTCTCCCACTGTCAAACACGCCGATGCGTGCTGCACAGCGGGAGACCAACGAGCAAGAAATGAACCATCATTATTCAAGACTTGATGATTATATTATTATTCAATCTGCTAACCTACATACACATTCTAGACTACCCGATACGTTAGAATCGGGCCACCTTCTAGTATTAAATAAGTTCCTATTCAAGGTGTTTTGTTCCCCTGTTCAGGTTAAACAAATCCTGGATTGTCATGTGGTGAGAAAGTTTTTATAGTATCACGTACACTGGAAAGGTTAAAAATTGAAGACAAAATACCCAGCCATCCCATTGCATTCAAATGTTTGGACATGCTACACAGGATTTACAGAATATTGTATAAGATCTTAGTAATAAGGTAGTTCACGAATTACAAAATTGGGGCGTGACTTGTACAAAAACATTGGACATTTAGCGACGGGCAAATCCAGATGAAGAATAGTGGCCTCCAGTGGTAAGGAGTAAATATGCAGCACAAGCTCTCAAGGTGTACAATAGCAGCCACTAGTGGTCAATAAGCAGAAGGCACTGCAGAATGCTGATATTCACACTGCACTGCACATTTTATTCTTTTTAAAACTAAGAATATTACATTTCATTTAAATAATAGACATACTGGAGGCCATGGACAACTGTGTCCGGCATTGTCTGCAACTGCTGGCTGATGCCGACATTGCTGGTTCTATTTGCAGTACAGCCTGGCACATTCTTCCTGGCAGATGATGTGGGACGGGTGTTTCTTTTACATTTTCCTGTCCATTGTCACCTTTTATTTTACCAGACATTTTTTAATGAGGCACCACAGAGTCCGCACTGGATATTGAGTGCTGTACTTTACCAAGTTGTCACAGACTGATCTATAATAAACGGTGGAGTTGGTTGTAAGGACTTTTAGTTTGGTACATAAAATATAATAATATTGTGTACATCAAAAATATATAAGGCACAGGTGCAAAAAATGTGTACCCTGCAAGAGCAGACTAAGGGAATTGCAGCACTGCCCTCAGCAGCTCTCTACACACAGTGTGAGTGACTCCTATCTGCTCATCTTTTCTACTAATTTCTTATAAATTATTCTTTTTCCAAGAACTGGCTTCCCCATTTTGTATACAATGTCTCTGTGACGTCCTCTCTCCTTTCCAAATTCCCCACAAAGTGGCAACAAGGTTGGGCTTTTATAATGGGTATAATGTAGGAGCAGAGACCCAGATTACAGCAATGTGTCACTTTCAGAGATGTTTGCTATCATTTTGATAAATTCACTGTTTTATTTGCTGCACATCTAGCAGTTCTTCGAACATTGAGCTTCATATAATCCCACCCACACTACTTATTGGTGGTTTTCAGCACATATACAATGTTCCCCCTAAAGCTGCCAATCAGTGGTGAGGGCAGCTCATAAATATACTTGACTACATGACAGCAGATTTACTAGTCTTCTAAAGATAAATCACTGTTTAATGATCAAGAAATTATGAAAATAAAACAAAGCGCCCCGGTAAGTGACACATTGCTGGAATCAGGTTCACTTTCTCTACATTATACTGTTCTCATATTAGTTGGCAAAAATCTTGCGATTTGAATAATTCCAACCGTATGCTGACTAGACGTGCTCAATCTCACTCAGTTTACTTGTATTAAGAAAGACCAAGTGCGATTAGTCAGCATGTGACCACATGTATGAACATTCTATAAAACCTGGTGTACCTGCTGTAAGGATTGAGACGTCTGCAGTCATATAGAGTGATTGCAGGGTTTTATTTGAAGAATAAATATCCCCTTTATATTATATCATAGACCCACTCACAAGTTAAATCCATCCCATTGTTCTTGCCAAAAGTAATAATAAAATTTCACAGATTTGAAGACTTTACTCTCCATTCCTTCTGTGGCAATCAAAAAGCAAATGAGAACTGTTCTATACTTTGGATATAAAGAGAGCTGTTCTGGAATATAAATATTTACTATAAGTCTGTAAATTGTTTAAAAGTCTTTATTGTTGGATGGTTGAAATGTGCCATTTATGAATCCGATTGAGTGAAGCAAAGGCAATCACCTTTCCTGCACCCTGTGGCAAAATTTCTGTTTGGTACGTCCTACTATACACAGCCTATGCCGTTTGAGTAGTCGTTATTGACCTCTCATAAATGATTTACATACTAAAGGTCGCTTTACACTCTGTGACATCTCTAGCATTTGCTGGCAATGTCGAGCGCGATAGCACCCGCCCCCGTCGTACGGCCGATATGTGGTGATCGCTGCCGTAGTCAACATTATCGCTACAGCAGCGTCACACGCACATACCTGCTCTGCGACGTCGCTGTGATCGGCGAACCGCCTCCTTTCTAAGGGGGCGGTTTGTTCAGCGTCACAGCGGCGTCTCTGAACCGCTGCCCAATAGAAGCGAAGGGGCGGAGATGAGCGGGACGAAACATCCCGCCCACCTTCTTCCTTCCGCATTGCCGGTGGAGGCAGGTAAGGAGATGTTCATCTTTCCTGCGGTGTCACACATATCGATGTGTGCTGCCGCAGGAACGACGAACAACATCGTACATGCAGCAGCAACGATAATTGGGAAGGGGGGGGATGTCACTGATGAGCGATTTTGAACGTTTTTGCGACGATTCAAAATCGCTCATAGGTGTCACACGCAACGACATCGCTAACGCGGCCGGATGTGTGTCACAAATTCCGTGACCCCAACGGCATCATTTTAGCGTTGTCGTAGCATGTAAAGCGGACTTTAGTCACATGCTGACAAATTGCTTTTCTTGATTCATTCTCTCAATGTTGAATGAAAAACTACAGCCCCTGCTTCATTGAGAGAAGCAGGAAAAGCAACTACTTGGCACTTGCCTGTAAGTATGCAAATTGCATATGAGTTGTCATGTGTTGTCTGATAGTACCAGCAAACAGAATTGAATCCTGACTGTAAGTATATTACATAGTGAGGATTTGGGCATGCAAAAGTGCCACCATCAGAAATTAATACATCACCATTACCAACATCGATACAGAAATACATCACCATAACAATCAACAGTCCAGAAATACCGTAGCACAACCATTAACAGTACAGAAATACAGCATCACAACCTCAATCAGAGCTATAATCCACACATTAATACATCACCAGAACCAACATCAGTACAGAAAGACATCTCCAGAGCCACCAACAGTACAGAAATACAGCATCAGAACCCTAATAAGTACATGAATACATCAATAGAATCCCCATAAGTACAGAAATATATTACCAGACCCCCCCATCAGTACATGCTACAGAGCCACCAACAGTACAGAAATATATTGCCAGAACCACATGGAGTACAGAAATGTATCACCAGAACCACCATCAGTACAAAAATACAGTATCACAACCACCATCAGTATATTAATAACTCACTAGAACCATCAACAGTACAGGAATACATCACTAGAACCACCATCAATAAATTAATATATCACCATAACCACCATCTGTACATGAATACATCAGCAGAACCACCATCACTACATGAATACAGACCCAAGCTTACTGCAGCAATCAATAGTAAATATTCAGCCCCATATACAATTGTATCACATAAACCTACAACTCCCAGTATGTCCAGTGAGGAGATAATGGGAGTTGTCACCAGACATCGTCAGACTGCAAATCATACAAGAACCACAGTACTTATGAGAGGCAGTCAATGTCACAGTATCACAAATAAACCATCTTCATTTAAGTACCTGATAGGTGTCTTGTTCTCTAATTGGAGTCTTTCTTTTGTTCTCCCTCTTTTCCAGATGCCATGATGACTTTTCACATCCCGACTCGGTGCCCTTAAAAATAGCAATATCATTATAAAGCTACTGCATAACAATATCTGCCCTACACTGTGCCCCTGAATAATTGCACTTCACTGTGCTCCCTGAACAAAATTTGACCACTTATTTTACATTGCCTTCACACTGACCTCTTCTATAAAAAAAATTGCCTCCACACTGTTCTTTCTTTTCGATACTGGGCCTCATCTTCAGACTCTCCTCTCACACTGTGTCTTCGCTATACTGCCCAGTCTCTATATTGAGCCTTGTACTCACATTCCCCCTTCTTCATAGTGTCCTATCTTTACTGTGCTCTCACAATGTTCCTTGATGCTACTCCCTCTATACTGTCCCCCCACATTACCCAGTCTCTATATTGTGCTATTTCACTTTTCACTTGTCTCCTCACAGATTTCTGTCCCTTACTTTCTCCATACATACATTATCAGCTCCCTTGCTTGCACTGTCTCACACATTTTCCCCAGCAGCCCATACTGTCTATAGTCATATTTTCTTGCCATACTTACCTTGCCACCAACCACGTCTTCTGCGGCACATGAGTGACGTCAGCACAATATAGGGTTAATGTGCAGGTTAATCGCGTTCGATAATTGGCCAGCAAGGAGGAAATTAACTTAATTCCACCATTTACCATATGTCTACTTTACATCAGTGCCATTTTTGAAACATCATTTTTTTGTTAGGAAGTTAGAAGGACTCAAAGTTAATCAGCAATTTCTTATTTTTCCAACAAAATTTACAAAACCATTTTATTTAGGGACCACATCACATTTGACGTGACTTTGAGAGGCCTAGGTGACAGATAATACCCAAAAGTGACACTATTCTAAAACCTGCACCCCTCAATGTACTTAAAGTCACACCCAAGAAGTTTATTAAACCTTTAGGTGCTTTACAGAAACTAAAGCAATCTGGAAGGAAAAAAATGAAAATTTTATTTTTCCCCAAAAAATGTGCATTTTTAAAAGGATAACACTTGAGGTCCCCCACAGATGACCGCATTTTGGAAACTAGACCCCTGAAGGAATTTATCTAGATGTTTGGTGAGCACCATGAACCCCCAGGTGCTTCACAGAATTTTATAACATTCAGCCATGATAAAGAAAAAATAAATTTTTAACTACAAAAATGTTGCTTTAATCTCAATTTTTCAAAGTCACTAAGGTAACAGCAATTTGTTGTGCAATTTCTTCTATGCCGATACCCCATATGTACCGTAGTCGAAAATTACTTTTGTGGCACAGTACAAAGTGATGAAAAGAAGGAGTGCC
This sequence comes from Anomaloglossus baeobatrachus, assembly GCF_048569485.1. Taxonomy (NCBI): domain Eukaryota; kingdom Metazoa; phylum Chordata; class Amphibia; order Anura; family Aromobatidae; genus Anomaloglossus; species Anomaloglossus baeobatrachus. The sequence continues at coordinate 529,392,061 of NC_134355.1, read as the reverse complement.
ATATTTGAGCTCAGATTTAGTTCGAATGGTTTGCAGGTGCCATGTCACATTGGCAGAGCGCCTAAGGTGCAATAACAGCAGAAACCTGCGCAAGTGACTCCATTTTACAAACTGCACCCCTCAATGAATTCATCCAGGGGTGCAGTGAGCATATTGACACTACAGATGTATCACAAAATGTTATACTGTTGGCTGGTATACAAAAAATATTTACATTACCAAAAAAATGTTGTTTTAACCTCAGATTTCCAAGTTTCACATGCAGAAGAGGTAAAAAAAATGGCCCCATAATGTGTTACACAATTTTTCTTGAATGTGGCAATACCCCATATGTGACAGTACAGTACTGTTTGGCTACACCACAGGGCTCAGGAGGGAAGAAGCGCCATTGGATTTTTGGAGCACAGATTTTCCTAGAATAGTTTTCAGGCTCCATTTGCCAGAACAGAAGATATCCCCTCAAGTGACCAAATTTTGGAAATTACACACCTCTAGAAATTCATATATGAGTGTAGTGACAATTTAGTCTCTGGAAAACACCTATGGTGTCAAACGCAGTGAATGTTGCAGAATTAAAAATTACAAATAAGCCCTTGCCATGGCCAGTACATTGTAGTGCCCATACATTTTGCCCAGCTCATGCCTCTGGAGACATGCATCCTGTGAATTAAGTGGGCTAACTGTGCTTAAGCACATTGTGGGGCTCAGAAGGGAGGGGGCATCTGGATTTTGGAGTGCAGATTTGGCTGAATTTCTTTTTGAGTAGGGGACTCATAGTGATTTCCAAAGCCTTTGTGTTACCAGTAACGTGGAAGCTCCCTATATTTCCTTTAACAGATAACGAACCTGAGTGGAGACTTGTGTTTTTGTGGGTTGAGTTGAATGCTATTTGATAGCAATTTGAGTACAGAACATTTTGGATCATCGGATCTGGTCACCATGGCAATGATCACGACATCATGGGGGCACCGATTCGAGGAGAGATCTCTCTCCCAATCCCCTAGGTGCAGTGATCAATATTGACTGCAGCATTTAAGAGGTTAAACAGCCAGGAGTGAAGTGGGGACCGTTCCTGGCTGTGAGAGCTTGGGCTTGGCTCTTGGGAAAGCCAAGTCCCCAGTGACCCCAGTGGCGTGTCCCCTGAAGAAGAAACGGCGAAACACGTGTTGGGGTTGTAGGACGTGGATTTTAGGTCTTTAATAAGGTAACGCATGAACAGGTTTTTCTCTGCGGTGGATTTGTGGATTCATTACCTTTATTCAAGCTATGTGGCTTGTCACTCTGTAAATTGAAACATTGTAATGTTTTGACCACATGTCCACAGAACGGGGAACGAACTTAATGATTAGGAATCCCGTACTAGCATATGGTATCTGATACATGATACTCTGCACTTTTTTTCAATTGATTGTAGTGACTCAGAATTTTCACAGGGAGGAATCGGTATTCATATGATGTTTTATATTTTATGATGAACTGATAAATCCCATAGCACTAATTTTTACATATTTATGATTAATGACTCTGTACCAAATGTCAATTTATGCACTGTCTTGCCACACGGTATGCTGATGTGATTATTATTACTAAATAATTTTTTATATAGGAAAAAAGGAGGTTTAAATTTTCACTGCAGCCTAATATATGTCTAATTAATTGTAAGGTGCTATGATATGTTAATGTCTTGAATCCATATGCTGGTATGGGATAATTCACCTATGACCTTTATTATCCTGTCCTTGGGTATTATATTGTGGAATTATTTATATATATATTTTTATAAAAGAGAAGATATTTCAATAAAGAAAAAAATGTTTTATTAATCTTTGACTTCTTTGAGCTTTTTTAAATCTGTATACCTTCAACAGATTTTGTGTGATTAATTCTGATATAGAAGCTTTACCACTTCGGTGGGGAAGTATGTTATAATAGGCAAGATTTTTGTGAGTTACTGTATTTGTACCAGTCTATCTGTCTCCATCTCTGTGTCTGTCTCTCTCTATCTCTGTGTCTGTCTCTATGTGTGTGTCTGTCTGTCTCTCTCTTTCCCCGTCTGTCTCTTTCCCCATCTGTCTTTGTCTGTCACTTTCCCCGTCTGTCACTTTCCCCGTCTCTTTGTCCGTCTGTCTCTTTGTCCGTCTGTCTCTTTGTCCGTCTGTCTCTTTGTCCGTCTGTCTCTTTGTCCGTCTGTCTCTTTGTCCGTCTGTCTCTTTGTCCGTCTGTCTCTTTGTCCGTCTGTCTCTTTGTCCGTCTGTCTCTTTGTCCGTCTGTCTCTTTGTCCGTCTGTCTCTTTGTCCGTCTGTCTCTTTGTCCGTCTGTCTCTTTGTCCGTCTGTCTCTTTGTCCGTCTGTCTCTTTCCAGGGTTGTCTCTTTCCAAGGCTTTCTTTTTCCCGGGCTGTCTCTTTCCCGGGCTGTCTCTTTCCCGGGCTGTCTCTTTCCCGGGCTGTCTCTTTCCCGGGCTGTCTCTTTCCCGGGCTGTCTCTTTCCCGGGCTGTCTCTTTCCCGGGCTGTCTCTTTCCCGGGCTGTCTCTTTCCCGGGCTGTCTCTTTCCCGGGCTGTCTCTTTCCCGGGCTGTCTCTTTCCCGGGCTGTCTCTCTCCCGGGCTGTCTCATCACCGACATCTTATTACTTCACACATAAGCTTCTTATACTAACAGTTTATTTTGTTCCTATAGCAATCATTGACAGTTGCTATTAATAGCCAGTAGCTCCCACCTCCATTCAATTTAATAGAGGCAGGATTTTGGAGAGTAAATGTAAAGCGTGGGGTTAAATTTTTGCCATCAAAACATAGTCTATGACGTTCCCTGGGTCACATGGGGCGTCTGTGCAAAATTTCAGGATTGTAAATTGGACGGTGCAAATTCCTATAGCGGACATACACACATGCACACATACATACACTCAGCTTTATATATTAGACTAGCTGTAGTACCTGGGCGTTGCCCGGGATAGTAACTGTCTCTCTGTCTCTCTCCCAGTCTCTGTTTGTGTGTCGCTATCTGTCTGTCTCGCTGTCTGTCTCTTTCCTTGTCTGTCTGTTTCTATCTCTCTGTCTGTATTTGCATCAGTCTATCTGTCTCAATCTCTGTATCTGTCTGTGTCTCTCTCTTTGCCCATCTGTCTCTTTGTCCGGCTGTCTTTTTGCACGGCCGTCTGTTTCTAGGTCTGTCTCTTTCCCGGTCTGTTTTTCCCGGTCTGTCTCTTTCCCGCTCTGTCTCTTTCCCCCGCTCTGTCTCTTTCCCCCGCTCTGTCTCTTTCCCCCGCTCTGTCTCTTTTCCCCGCTCTGTCTCTTTTCCCCGCTCTGTCTCTTTTCCCCGCTCTGTCTCTTTTCCCCGCTCTGTCTCTTTTCCCCGCTCTGTCTCTTTTCCCCGCTCTGTCTCTTTTCCCCGCTCTGTCTCTTTCCCGCTCTGTCTCTTTCCCCCGCTCTGTCTCTTTCCCCCGCTCTGTCTCTTTCCCCCGCTCTGTCTCTTTCCCCCGCTCTGTCTCTTTTCCCCGCTCTGTCTCTTTTCCCCGCTCTGTCTCTTTTCCCCGCTCTGTCTCTTTTCCCCGCTCTGTCTCTTTTCCCCGCTCTGTCTCTTTTCCCCGCTCTGTCTCTTTTCCCCGCTCTGTCTCTTTTCCCCGCTCTGTCTCTTTTCCCCGCTCTGTCTCTTTTCCCCGCTCTGTCTCTTTTCCCCGCTCTGTCTCTGTCTTTCTCTATCCGTCTCACCACCGACATCTTTTTACCTCACACATAAGTTTCGTATACTAACAGTTTATTTTGTTCCTATAGCAACCACTGACAGTTGCTATTAATAGCCAGGAGCTCCCAGCTCCATTCAGATTAACCCCTTAAGGACGAAGCCAGTTTTGTACTTAATGCCCAGGCCATTTTTTGTAATTTTGACCAGTGTCCTTTTATAAGGCTATAACTCTGGAACGCTTCAATGGATCCCGGTGATTCTGAGATTGTTTTTTCGTGACATATTGGGCTTCATGTTAGAGGTAAATTTAGGATGATATTTTTTTTTTATTTGTGAAAAAATCTGAAATTTGACAAAAAAATTTAAAATTTTGCAATTTTCAAACTTTTAATTTTTATGCCCATAAACCAGAGAGTTATGTCACACAAAATAGTTAATAAATAATATTTCCCACTTGTCTACTTTACATCAGCGCAATTTTTGAAACAAAATTTTTTGGGGTTAGGAAGTTAGAAGGGTTCAAAGTTCATCAGCAATTTCCCATTTTTTCAACAAAATTTACAAAACCATTTTTTTAGGGACCACATCACATTTGAAGTGACTTTGAGAGGCCTAGGTGACAGAAAATACCCAAAAGTGACCCCATTCTAAAATCTGCACCCCTCAAGGTACTCAAAGCCACATCAAAGAAGTTTATTAACCCTTCAGGTGCCTCACAGGAACTAAAGTAATGTGGAATGAAAAAAAAAAAAAAATTAACATTTTACCTAAAAATGTTGCTTTAGCACTAATTTTCTTACTTTTTCAAGAGATAACACCAAAAATTGGACCTCACACTTTGTTACCCACTTTCTTATGAGCGCGGTGATACCCCACATGTGGTCAGAAACCTTTGTTTGGGCAAATGGGAGAGCTTGGAACGAAAGGAGCAATATTTGAATTTTTGAAAGCAAATTTGGCAGAAAAATGCACCATGTTGCATTTACAGGTCCCCTAAGGTACCTAAACAGCAGAAACCCCCCTCAAGTGACCCCATTTTGGAAACTAGACCCCTTAAGGCTTCTATCTAGGGGTATAGTGAGCATTTTGGACTAATAGGTACTTCACAGAATTTGATAACATTAGGTTGTCATATTGAAAATTTTCATTTTTTTTAGCAAAAATGTTGCTTTAGCATCAATTTTCTCACTTTTTCAAGAGGTAGCTCCAAAAAATTGGACCTCACACTTTGTTACCCACTTTCTTATGAGCGCGGTGATACCCCACATGTGGTCATAAACCTCTGTACAGGCAAATGGGAGAGCTTGGAACGAAAGGAGCAATATTCGAATTTTGGAAAGCAAATTTGGCTCTATCTGGAATAGATAGGCTCTGAAAATATTCAATATGGTACAAGAACAACAGAAACCCCACATAAATTTCTTTTTTGAAAATTATACCCTGTAATGTATTTATCTAGGGAGGTAATGAGCAGTTTGCCACCACCATTTTGTATGTAGTTGATGCAGCACACGCATGTGCCTATAAGAGTTGGTGCACCATTTGGTCTTCACTCTTCAGGGTAAAATTCCAGGAGCTGGTTAGAAGCTACAGAGACATGGAGCTAACAAACACGAAAATCTTTCCAGGAATTATTACTCACAAAGGGCAGCATGCCCCAAAAATCACATTTGTCGATTATAAAACTTGGTCGAGCTAACAAAACCGTTATCTTGCAATTGGGTATTTTGTAGCAAAAAGAATAGACTTTACTGGAGTGAAGGGCAAAATGTGGAGGAATTAAGTAGCCACTGTGTGGCAAATCTGAGTCTGTTCCAAAGATGAAAGATCACCAGCAGGGCGAGAAGCTTTATTTTTCAAACAAACTAGTCTTACAACGTCTTCCTAGCTCCATCAATCCCTATATGAGGGACGAATGTGCCAAGTGACGTGGTACACCATAACAGGCTCCTACCCGCCAAGGTAGGAACCGCTATGTGCACAAAACGACCAATATCCTGCAGGTTTCTCAAAATTATGTCCTGTACAGGAGGTTCGGCAAGAACCATGCAGTAAAGCTCGTAGGGGATGAATATGGAACAGCCACATTGTTAGAGATCCTCCAATAAAATTATCGTGCCCTTATCACCAAGATAAATAAGTAATAAAAATTCAAAGAAAAGTTTTGTGTAGCAAGACTTAGTTGTAAAAACCATCAAACTAAGATAAATGGTAAAATAATATGCTTGTGAGTGATCAAGTCCTGGAAAGTTGTCAAATGGTCAGACTTTTCAAGAACGTTAGTGGGGTCCACATTCTGGAGTATGCAGACGTGGGCATGTAGACAAGGATTTGTCTGAATAATAGTTTGATATGGGATGATTGTGGCCTGGAATTATTTGTGAAATGGGGTAAAATGTGTTTTATTGATGAAAATAGTAATAGTAATTTTTACTTGACACAAAATAAAAAGAATCTTTACATAAGTTATTACACAATTATGGGGAAAGTGATGCCAATTCAATAATGGGTGGCAGTATGGAAGATTTCAAAGCAGGGGGTGACACAGAGGCCTGGTTGAGAGGGGCACGTGGGGCAGTAGTAGCGAGAATCGCTCCTCCTACCTTGCTTTCCACAAACTCTGCATCTTTTTTGAGGACGATTGTTGGTGGTAGTGGGAGGGATTAGGCTAATAAAATGGCGCTCAGACAGTCTGCGCACATCCTCCGACTCGAAGGCTTCCTCCGGTGCCTCCGAGTCAAAAAGGAGACGCGAGACAATTGTCTCCTGATATTGGAGGAAGGCAAGTGGTCCTTGCGCTTTTTTGTATAGCACAAAACTGTTATATGTGGCAATTTGGATCAGGTAGATTGCTACCTTCTTATACCAGGCCCTTGTCTTCCGCTTGACCAGATAAGGTTGAAGCACCTGGTCGGACAGATCTACACCTCCCATATACTTGTTATAATCTGTCACACAGAGCGGCTTCTGTTTGTCCCTGGTGGTGCCCCTGTCTCTAACCGTCACAGTGGTGTCCGCATGCAGGGTGGTGAGCATGAAAACATCCTTTCGGTCTTTCCATTTCACGGCAAGAAGATGGTCACTTGCCAGTGAGCAGGACGCACCCTTCTCCAGACGTCTGGACACCAACTGTGACGGTAGACCAACTCTATTTTTACGGATTGTGCCACAGGCCCCTGTGTTTGCAGCATGGAGGGCTTTATAAAGGGGGACACTGGTGTAATAATTATCTGTGTACACATGGTATCCTTGCTGTATAAATGGGGTCATTAGCTCCCAGACAATTTTGCCTGGGATGCCAATTGTCTGGGGGCAGTTTGGGGGATTTATTTGGCGGTCCCTACCTTCATATATAAGAAAGGTACAGGTGTAACCAGTTGTGCTTTCACACATTTTATAAAGTTTATTACCATATCTGGCACGCTTGGCGGGAAGGAATTGGCGGAATGACAGACGGCCCTTGTAACTCATAAGGGACTCGTCTACAGATGCATTTTTGTCAGGGGTATACGAATTTAGGAAGGAATCTTTTAGAAGGTTTATTAGGGGTCTCAATTTATAAAGGCGGTCGTAGTTTGGGTCTGTTCTTGGTGGGGCTTGGTCATTATTACTAAAGTGGAGGAAACGTAAAAGGGTCTCGTATCGGGATCGGGACATTATGGCTGCAAACACAGGGGTGACGTGAACACATTTAGTCGCCCAGTACGAGCGCAGAGTGGGTTTTTTAACTAAACCCATGTTGAGGGTAAGGCCTAAGAATTTTTTTTATTTCTGGGACGGTTGTGGGGATCCAGGAGCGGGAATGGAAGGATGTGGGGTTTTGGGAACTATATTGTTGGGCATACAAATTAGTTTGTTGGACAATAAGGTCTAGAACGTTTTCGCTTATAAGGATTTGGAAAAAATCAAAGGGGGCAAAATTGTTTACGTCTACTTTAATTCCAGGGGTTACTATGAAAGGGGGAATTTGGGGGGAAAATATCACGTTGGGATTCCACAGTGCAGTTGGGACTGCAGTACTTGGGCCTGCCGCTGAACCTTCGGGAGTGACGACGCCTGCTACTGAACCTTCAGTAGTTACGACGCCTGCCGCTGAAGCTCCAGCAGTGACGACCAACTCCGCTACCATCGGGTTGTGGGATCCCGTGGAGGAAGCCCGAGTCATCACTATCTGAAAATCCCTCAAATTCAGAGGCTGACTCCGTATCTGTGCCTGAACTGCTGGCAGCAAGCAGCGTGTATACCTGCTCGGCAGTGAATGTTCTGCGAGCCATTACTTTATT